>NW_014577881.1:65267-72767 GCF_000485595.1 Priapulus caudatus | reverse complement strand
TTGATATGCAAGGCTGATTAAGTGTATATATTTAAATGTCCTTTTCAGTGATTTGTGTTTTTCTGTTTTCGTTCTAGTGCTTTCCTGGTTCGTATCACCTGTTTTATCTGGTATCGTGTCATCTGTGTTGTTCTGGTGTATACGTCGCTTCATACTGAACACGGTAGGCCGAAAATAGTTATGGAAATAGTCCAATGACCAAATAGTTTGGAAATAGTTTAATAATAGTAAAGTATAGTAAAGTAGTAAAATAAAGTATTTTAAAGTCAAGTTATTTATTTATTTAAGTTATTAAGTTATTTATAAAAGTTAAGTATTTTAAAGTAAAGTAAAGTAAAGTAAAGTAGTAAAGTATAGTAAAATAGTAAAGTAATAGTTTAATAATAGTAATGGAAATAGTTTAATAACCACACCATGCTATCACATTATCACTCTAACTAGCTATGCGCGGTTGTTACGGGCTCGCCCATGATTGATAAGATGTGGTTATGTATATAGCTTAGAGGTAGGGTTAGAGGTAGGGTATGCATATCGGGTACTGCATGACGACCGGTCTCTAACAAAAAATAAAATATTTTAAAAAAATTGTGAAAAAATCAATACGTTGAAGCTAACTAGCTAGCTGTGTGTATGTGTGTGTTTGACAGGAACATGTGCTGGAGAGAGGATTGATGTCTATGCCGTTCTTTTACGCAGTCACGATAGCTGTCAACCTATTTTCCATTTTTCACGATGGATCTGCAAGTAGGTTTGTCTACAACGACATCAATTGCTTTGAAAATGTCTTCATCAAAATTTCGACATATCAGCGTTCATTAGGACCAGCTATCCGGTCATGTTAAACCCGTCCAACACTTTTAAGAAGAGTATACTTATACTATGTATACTTTGCGAGAGCTACTTCTATTCAAGTTCTATTCTATATTATTAACCCTGCGTGGTTTTCTCTATTTATGCTACACACTTCAGTCTTAAATGATCGATGTGTGATGCTGAAAAGGTAAGTGCTTTATGATTATGAAGACTTTAATTATAAGCGTTTATTTAATAAGCGTTTTGACGTAGAAATTTTCTCCATGAATCCGTAGTTGACAAAATATCTATGCTGTTTTGAAGGGTTAAACATTTATAGTGGATTGAACCACAAGGAAGAAAGACCATGCTTTGCCAAAATATTATACAAGTGAATGACTTGACGCTTAATAAACAGATGAAATCCCCCACGATTGCTCGAGGATGCAGGATTTAAAGCCATGCTAAAATATTATTGGAGGGAGAGTCATTCTAATTAAACATCTAGGTTTTCAGGTTTTCATGATTTTTGTCAGCGATTTAAATCCCTCACACTGACGACCTGCTGTTGTGTTTGCGAGTAGTCGCACGTAATGGCAATTGCCATAAAATATAATGGATTTAAAAACTAATGATTTTGTACATCAAACAGCCCTAACTAATAAAGATAAATACGATTAATGTGCTTTTATTAGAGTCACTAACCATTAAGAAAAAAAGAAAACAGGTTTCCCCTGCATTAAAATTGCATGTGTGTGTTAATTGCTTTAAGCCTAGCGCAGACCTGCGATTTTTGGTTGCCCGTCGCTGCAACCAGCAACCGTGCGCACACATGCGATTTCGAAGCAATTCTATGGCAATTTGGGAGCGATTGGGAGCAACGAGTCGCTCAAAATCAAAACAGTTTGATTTCTTGCAAATCGTCGCAAGCGGCCAGAATCGCTGCGGGTTGCAGTTGCACGTTCCCGCAGACGTAGCGATTTCACCGCAATTTTTACAGCGATTCTAGAATCGCTGTCGAGTTGCATGAAAAAGTCGCAGGTCTGCGCTAGGCTTTACGCATTGCATACAATAACCAGTTTTGCAACATAAAGAGCATTTTCAATAACTCAACACTTTTATAATGCCACTCAGCCGTTTTTTTAGAATAGAATTGAGTTTATTTCAAAAGCGTGATTTCGTGACAAAAGTGGTAAACATTTACAAAAGGTTTAATTTTTTATTAAACATGAGGGCTATTATTAAAGTTGCTTTTTATTACCATTTTTTATTACGTTTATATTATTATGGATTTTACAACCATTCTATCATGAGCGTTTCGTCTGTTGCCCGCCTTTGCAAAGGCGTTAGGGACGAAAGCCCTTGGTTACGATGCCTTAATTTGCGCACGTCAAACGACTCATGGCCACGGCACCACTTGTTTTTAACGGTTTTGTGGTATATGCCGTGCTAATTTTTCCCATTGCAGTGCTTGGATTCGACAAGATTCCTCTCTACGGTGCTATAATCCTGTCGGTGGGCACAGGCACCATCGTAGGGGCGCTCTCTTGGTTTATGCTTGCGCCCTGGTTGCGGCGGAAGGTGACGGGCACGTTAGATGCTACGCCGCCATCAGATATGAGCGCTGTTGCCAGCAGTGCCGCCCTTGTGCTAAACATGCAAGGTTTGACACCCAGCACCACACCAGGAGTTACACCAGCGCAGACGCCTAAGTAAGTAACGCCATGGAGTTTCATCAGTCCTTACTAGCAAACTGCGTATTCGAGCATATTTACGCCCCTCATCGCTATCGCGCGCCATGCGAACCATTTTGATTCAAATGGAATCAAGATATGCATGTTTGAGCTATTCGACAGAAACAGAAACCGGATCTACCAAAGAGACCCGTAACAAGTATATCACTATTCGACACTCGCAAATTTCCGCGTTCTTGGACTTATATCGTAGTCGCCGTAGTTGCGTATAAAGAACAGATTTTTGGCTCTCTCATGCATCATCATGTATATCTTCAGACACACTCCCGCTCA
Organism: Priapulus caudatus; assembly: GCF_000485595.1. Classification (NCBI taxonomy): domain Eukaryota; kingdom Metazoa; phylum Priapulida; class Priapulimorpha; order Priapulimorphida; family Priapulidae; genus Priapulus; species Priapulus caudatus. The sequence continues at coordinate 69,948 of NW_014577881.1, read as the reverse complement.
CACGCCCGCGGCGTCCCCGTCTGGTTCTCCCAAGACTCGCCGCAAGAAGAAGCTGGAGACTATTGAGGAGGCGGATAGGCTCCAGTTGGAGCAGCACCTACCTGCCGCCCTGGCTAGCATCACGCCACGCGAGCACAGCGACGCCACCAGCAAGCAGCTGCCGGAGACTGGTACTGGCGAAGTGTCACTCGCACCCGGCGAACAGGGAAAGAGCAAAAAGGTGCACCGACCTTCCGTGTATGGTACATGATCTTATATGAATTGAATGATGTCATATGAGCAAGCAGTACTCGCACGAGCGAATATGTTACGAACCGTATAGTCGTCGCTTGTCGTCAGTACGACGGAAGCCAATTTTGTGGAATAAAAGGCAGCAGGCTGAACGCGGGGTTGTTAATGGCATACGGGATCCTGGGCGTTATTCAGCCAAGTAAGAACGTTGTACAACTAATATCCTAAGGGATGCGACCGCCTTCCTGGTGCGATGAATCAGGATATTAATTACCACTTCGTATAACCAATTCATGTTAGATTGGCAAATCAGGCTCAGTTTGATGAAAAATCGCACGTCACGTTATGCCAATGCACTCTATTATCAGTCGTAATAATTATTAGGACGAGCTTACGATATGATCTATTCACAATCGAGGCGTATTTGGATTGCAGGTAATGTTTCAGGACGGTTCTTCTTCGTCTCTTGAAAGCAGCTCGTCATCGACAAAGCTGTTTAACTCCGAGAAAGATAAGGAAAAGTTCGTGGCAGTGAGTATGATATTACACACGATGTATGATATTACAAACGATAAGCTTTGTTCAACAAATTAACCATTCTGCGTCGCCAACGCATGCAGGGCGGTAGCCTGCGGGGGGAAGGGGGAGGGGGGCAGCTGCCCCCTAGATTTTGGAGCAAAATTACAAAAATAAATTGTTCTACTGAAAGAGAATTGTCGTAGTCAAAATGAAGGCTGTACATGTACTCAAAAGTGCTTCAAATACCATCTCCTGCTATCTACATTTTCAAAATTGACAGACCCCAGACCCCACCGTTTTTCACCCCCTCATTGAAATCATAGATCCGCCACTGCCCCCCTTAGGTATTTGCTCAGCCTACGCCCCTGACATGTCGCCTAACAAGTGATGTATCCAGTGGCGTAGACAGGTCCTCAGTTGTGGGGGGGATGATTTCGCTGTTACTTCGCATGCAATAATGTATATGAAGATGGTGCGCGAGCAGCGCACACCGGCCAGCGCTGTTGGCACGCAAAGCCGCTTAATGGTGGGGTCCAGGGGGCGGAGCCCCCGGGAAGCTCTTGATTTTAGCAATTTATAACGCTTCAAGATGGTCGTGTTTTGAGGTAATTTAAAAAAATTGATATTGTAAGTGGCAATTTTGTGATTCGAGGTAATAGTTTTTCTTGATCCGGGCAGAGGTTTAATAACACGCATCCCCTCGCCACACACGACACACGCAGTGGCGATCTAGAAGTGAATTCTAGGGGGGGGGGGAGGCGAATCATGGCGAGCTCAAGGGCACGAAGCGCGCGCACTGTTGGTGGAATTGTTAAAAAAGTTGCAATCAAAAGCAATGCATTTTGGTACATCTTTATCATAGAATATTCAGAATTTTCCCATCCTTTAGGGGGTGTCCGCCTTGCCTGTTTATGGGGGTTCCAGGGGACCTCCGCCCCGGAAATTTTGTGTGAATAGTAACACCGCGTGGGGCGGCTGGTAGAAGCGTGAGGAGGAGGAAGCGTGCATGGGCCGGGGTGAGTCTTCGATGCAAATTTCCTGCCTATGAGGCAGCAGCTATTAAACAATTCTTTATCAAATAACATCACTGTTGCGTTGAGTATTTTACCTTTGAGGTACACCAAAGACGTAAATGCTTACTACGGCAAATCTGTGCTATACATGTACCATGTTCTCACCTGGGTTGCAGTGCAGGACTTAGCCTTAGGCTAAAATACCTTTAGCCGCTGAAAATGCTAGGGAGGCGACCGCTACCGTGTGCTACCGACCCGCCCCGTTGAGCCACTACAGCATGGAATCATCTCCCTCTGAAATTTTGATAGAACGTATATTTCTACTGAGAAGTGAGAACGCTTAAACTGCAAAAGAAATATGAGAAAAACAACCCAGATTTGAACCAAATAGTGCATATTTTCACACCCTTATACAAAATCGGGATATACTATCCGTCGGGTCTCAGCACCCTGCATCCCCGCCTGCCCAAAAAGTGAGATGAAATTGAATTTTCGGCGAGCATTCAACCCCGGCTGAAAATTCAATTATCCAACCTCTCAATAGGTTATTCTGATTTTGAATAAAGCAAGGATTTATACATTTCGTGAGACAGTGATAAGACGTGGATTTGGGGGATTTTGCAAAAAAAATCGTAATGGGGAATGCGTCCAAAATACCGTCTGAGTTTCAGTAAAATAATGTCAATTCTTGGAACGAATTACAGGCCATTTTAATCAGTAGATGTATGTCACGTTACCATCTGTAAGCAATACATTAGGGGAGAAGTATGAAATAGCGATGACGATTTGTAGTTAAATATCCAGTTTTATTGTCTGTAAAATATTAAATTTTTTCCCAATTTTCTTCTGAAAGTAGGGGGCGTGATGAAAGGCCACCGCCAGGCCTCAATAAGTGTGGGGGATATACCCCCATCCCCCGCTATCTACGCCCCTGTCAGAGAACTCAAATTTGACTTTTTGTATGCATACGAATATTTCATAATTCATAATCTTTGTTAGCAGTACTCTAGCAGTGGTCCGCGGAACGATTTTTGAAGTGGGTGCTAAATTTGTTACGGCTCGAAACAGTGGCGCAATGCAGGATTCGAGAGAGGTGGTAAGAAACAGCGGGGTTGCGGGTCGCTCCCAGAAAATCTTTGAATCCCCCATTTTCCTCACTGAAAGTAGGGGATGATTGTACACGAGGCCAGCGCCCCACCCGCCCGTCAATAAGTGGGGGGGGATGCATTCCCCCCATCCCCCCCGCTATCTACGCCCCTGGATGTATCGACAGACATGTAGCTTGATTTTATTCTGTTATCGACGTGCACGAAATCAGTAGGAGTTTTCCGAAATAAAATAAACGAAAAATTAGTATAAGCGTATTGCGAAGTCGAATGCTTGCTATTGATAGCGGGTTACGCTTCAAAACAATCAAACGATAACCTTTTATACCAACTGAAGCAGGCAACTTTATGCCGCGGATAAGCACATAAAAATGAGCACTTTGTCCACGTTTGTGGAAAATTGTGAACTTGCACACGTACTACTACTACACTTCCACTACAATATTAAATGGCCGATATGTCAAAAATTGCTTAGTCTGCATGAGGTTGCGATAAGTCAAAATGTTCTATGTTTGTCACGCAAACAGGTTATGTAAACAAGATTATAGCTGCAATGCGTAAAGAATGGTAACGTGGTTTATGACTGATATAAGAGTAACTCGTAATGGATACAACCGGCATTATTCACAATATAAATAAATAACTTTTCACACGCGTAATGCTTCCTGATAGGTCTCAGATATAGTGCCAAAAAATTTAGCAGAAATGTAAAACTTTGCACACGTGCGTACGGGGCGCCATGCAGGACAGGCATTTTTGTACCTATAAAGACATTGACGAAAAATGAGTTTTGTGAACACAAACTCAATTCTGTCAATCCTGTCCACAAAACTCAATCTGTTAATCCTTGTCCCCAAAAAATCAGTTTTTGTGAACACAAAACTCAATTCTTGTCAATCCTGTCGCGCACAAATAAACTCAATTTGTGAACACAAAACTCAATTCTGTTAATCCTGTCGGCAAAAACTCAGTTTTGTGAACACCATACTCGAATTCTGTCCAATTCTTGTGCGCACATTAAACTCAATTTGTAAACACAAAACTGCAAATTCGTCAAATACCGGTGCCACAAAAAACTCACACATTTTGTAAAAACACAAACCATCAATTCTGTTCGAAGCCGGTTCACAACATCGATTTTTGTTGCCTCAAATATGCAGCACAGCATGTAAGAAGGGGCTACCCATTGGTCAGAAACTGGGCTGGAGAAAATGTGTCATGTGCCATCTTGTTTGCTTCTGACCAATGGTAGCCTTCTTAGCATGTGTGTGCAATATTTGGGCAACAAAATCGAGTTTTGTGAACCGGTTCGACAGAATTAAGTTTTGTGTACAAAATTGGAGTTTTGTGGACAGGATTGACAGAATTGAGTTGTGTTCAAAAATTGAGTTTTGTGACAGGTTGACAGAATTGAGTTTTGTGTTCACAAAATTGGAGTTTGTGGGACAGGATTGACAGAATTGAGTTTTGTGTTTGCACAAAATTTGACTTTTGTGAAGACAGAAATTGAATTGTGTGGGGCGCACAAAAGTGAAGTTTTTGTGAGAGCAGAATTGAGTTTTGTTAGACAAAATTGAGCCCATGTCCTGCATGGCGCCCCCCGGCGTAGATGCACTACAATGAATTCGTTCTGAAGATTTTCGCGACACTTACGTGCCAATTGCTATATTGGCGCTGTAAGCCACTCGGTGGACTGTAATTGCAGCTATATCGAAAAAATTTTCATGAACGCTCATATGGTAACCATGCGTGTATAAGTTGTCACATTCTAGAACTAAAAGTGGCACAATTCATGGCTTTATTCCCACCGTA
>NW_014577881.1:50954-65257 GCF_000485595.1 Priapulus caudatus | reverse complement strand
GTGCACGTGTGTGTACCCGCGTGTACGTACGTGTACGTGCGTGTACGTGCGTGTGCCCGCGTGCACGTGCGTGTACCAGCGTGTACGTGCGTGTACCCGCGTGTACCAGCGTGTACGTGCGTGTACGTGCGTGTACCCGCGTGCAGACGCGTGCACACGCGTGTACGTGCGTGCACGTGCGTGTACCCGCGTGCACGTGCGTGTACCCGCGTGTACGTACGTGTACGTGCGTGTACGTGCGTGTGCCCGCGTGCACGTGCGTGTACCCGCGTGCACGTGCGTGTACCCGCGTGTACGTGCGTGTACGTGCGTGTACGTGCGTGTGCCCGCGTGCACGTGCGTGTACCAGCGTGTACGTGCGTGTACCCGCGTGTACCCGCGTGTACGTGCGTGTACGTGCGTGTACCCGCGTGCACGTGCCTGTATCTGCGTGTACGTGCGTGTACGTGCGTGTACGTGCACACGGGTACACGCACGTACACACGGGTACACAGAGATACACGCACGTACACGCGGGTACACGCACGTACACGCACGTACACGCGGGTGCACGCACGTACACGCGGGTGCACGCACGTACACGCAGATACACGCACGTACACGCGGGTACACGCACGTACACGCGGGTACACGCACGTGCACGCGGGTACACGCACGTACACGCACGTACACGCACGTACACGCGGGTACACGCACGTACACGAACGTACACGCACGTACACGCGGATACACGCACGTTCACGCGGGTACACGGAGATACACGCACGTACACGCGGGTACACGCACGTACACGCGGGTACACGCACGTACACGCGGGTACACGCACGTGCACGCGGGCACACGCACGTACACGCGGGCACACGCACATACACGCGGGTACACGCACTTAGCTGGGAAACGCCGGCCGATTGCGTTCCTAGCAACGTACGCGCTACCGCGCCTTCCGTCATGCCTCTGTGCGCATGTGCAGTAGGTATACGTTTGATTTGGCGATGGACGGGCCTCGGCAATTGCTCGATTGACGAGCCTCGGCAATTGCTCGATTGACGAGCCTCGGCAATTGCTCGATTGACGAGCCTCGGCAATTGCTCGATAGACGAGCCTCGGCAATTGCTCCATTCCATGATTCAATACGCCTATTCAGTATTCGTGCCTTTGATTTGTCAATTTCAGTCGTTTAATCATTCAAACGTTCAATTGAGCAATTGCCAAAATAACGAATTGCTAAATTGAATCGCCGAATTGACGATTTGACGAATTGACTTCAATTGAACAATCAATCGATCAATTGAACGTTTGAATTATTAAATTGACTGTTCAATTGAACAAAATTCGTCAAATCGCCGGCAAACGAGAGCGATATTTACTGAGTCGTCCAACTCAGCCGCCCGACTCTCAGCCGGTCGGCTCAATCGCATGAAAAATCGGCTAGTGTGTCCACAGCTTAAAACGCAGTGAATACGACTACCACAAAAGACGTAATAAGTACCGAGGCTGTATATATAATTACCTGCATCATCGCAAGCCATGGCACTATACACGGTAGCTGCCGTCTATCTGAAACCGACTCTGATTATAGAGCTGTCACAAAGCGCACATCTTGCACGATTCTGATTAAGTAGGAGATTTTCATCTGAGATTACGTGTGATCACGCGCCGGTCTTCCTGCTATGTCATTAATGGGGATAAATATAAACGTTCTGCACTTCAGTTATCAAACAGATTCGTTTACGACTCGAAACGAAAACTTGAAGTTTGTCAAATTGGCTTTCATAGAACAGCTCCTTACAACTAGGTAGACGCACCGATAGTGCATGGGCTACAGTAGCTGCTCTAATTTATTCAAGAGTTTATGTGATATTCTTTGCATACGGTGATAAATACCGGATTTAAATCCTACCAGGTATTACATGCATGTATTTCTCTAATATTGCTGAGCCCCGTTAAACGTACGGCTGTTCGTCTGGTAATACATCCAGGTGACTATTAAATCAAGAAAAGGCATTTCCCTAAAAGAGCGTGGCGCGAATCCAAACATGTCAGGGGTCAATGCGCCCTCAACGTCTTAAAATAACTGTGCTGCGAACGGAAACAGTTGCACGATTACACTGACCTACCCATGACACAAAATATCGGTCAACTGGACGGGTATCTTATCACCATCAACTGCCCTTCTTCTGTAGAACGGTTTCATAGACTTGAGGATAGAGAATGAAGATAATTCTATGAAAGACCAGGCAACCACCATGTCAGATGAGAGAATCGACAGCAGGGAGCGGTCTGACACGCTGCGATCAGACAGAGGCACGCAGGTGATTATCACACAGAAGACGCACCGATATGGTATACGGGCTACTTGGCTGCTTTGATTTATTCAAGATTTAATGTGACATTTATAGCAGACGATAAAAATTACCCGATTTAAATCCTACCAGGTATTACAATGGGGAAACATTTTGTATTGGCGACCATAATAAAATTTTTCCCGCGTTCCAGCAGCCAGAGTTACTTATAGTAATGTCACTGCCACCCACAAACGCTACATCGCAAGACACAACATATAATATGTTAACTGAAATATTCTTCCATATTTTTTTTGTAAATGCGACTTTCGCGAAACACCGAAAACTCGCAATTTGCAAGGCGTTTTTACACTGAAAAGTAGGCTTCGCGAATGCATTTTTAAGCCACCACACAAACGCCCAGGGAAAAAGCCAGTCACCCCAGTAAAACAGCAAGAAGTCTAGTTTCCGAAAATAACTTGAAATCCCTTACAGACGCTTTCGTTGGAGAGATGAAAAACAGCATTTATAGACATCCTCCAATAAACTTGTTATTTGACCTCACTAATCGCCGATTGGCTGATTTAGGAGTGTATTATTAAACACCGTATACAATTTTATACGGTCGTTGGTAATATTTATTTACCAAATAAAGTGCCCGGTAGCATTTTATGGATGGCGGCCATATTTTACCCGGTAGCATTAATTTTGACCCGCATATCGCAAGCAGGGTAAAGTTATCCGCATTAAATGCTACCGGGTGACATACCAAAATATTCACACAACAAAGGGAATTACGCGGTTGCGGCAGTGTTCATACGAAAAACCACGCAGTAGCATCAAACCAGCATGTGTTGAAATGGCAAAAAATAATGCCCGCAGGCACATTTACTTAGTAGATTTCGAAGTCCTAGTATAGGATAGTACTTATCTCATTTTACGCTATATGTTTTATATTCATATTGATCTCCATTGCCACGAACCACTGTTTGACCAATCTTCTGGGTGTACTTTTGAGGACGACGACTACCAGTCGTCAATTTTTAGAGACAATATATATATTATTTTCATTCTAGACGCCCATGGATGACTTTGAGTCACAAGACAAGTGGTCGGACTCTCCTGCAGTCGTGGATGTGCCCGAGGCATTCCATGTGTTCTCCTACCTGCAGATTTTGACTGCTGTATTTGGCGCCTTCGCACACGGAGGAAACGACGTCAGGTAGAACCGCGACGTAGTAGAACATACGCGCGTGGATAATCAACGTGATGGTATACGGATCGCATAGGGGGAGGGCGAGGGGGACACGATATCACCTACAAAAGAGCGTAAATTGACACATGCGGCACAACAAAGGTGTGCGGGATAAGCGCTTGATACACAGCTAGGGGTACCCGCCACTGTACGCAGCAGAGAAATTAGCTGCATTGATTATTTTCGTCGTGTAATCAATGAACTAGTTCACTGCCCGTCGTCTGTGCACGGCTTTTCTCGCCGATTTACCACGTGTATAGATGGATGCTCTAGGCTGAGTCCGTAAATCCTTGATAAATTCTCGGCCTTCACCCGCAGTCACAGGGACGATTAGGGTCAGTCTATATTTAATAATCAAATGGAACAAAATCAAATGCAACAATATAATTAAAGGAGTTGAAAGTGGAGGAGTATGGAGGTAAAAAGATAGAAAGTCCCCCCGCTATAGAATATGAATTAACGGATGCGGACGCATCACGTTTGCATATTTTTATGTTTCAGCAACTGCATCGGACCGGTTGTTGCGGTCTATCTAATCCATGTGGAGCAGACTGTGACGACAACAGGAGAAACGCCTATATGGATCCTTATGTACGGAGGCGTAGGGATATCATTGGGTAAGAGCTAGCTGAATTTACGTACTAGTCTAGTCATTTTACCCACAAAATGCCCATTGAGACATACGGCCCTTCCTAACACGTACCTAACTTACACTTACAATCTGAATGCATAACATTTTTAGGTCTGTGGATTTTGGGACGACGTGTTATTAAAACAATGGGAGAAGATTTAACAGCCATCACGCCCACAAGGTGAGAACATACGCTAATGCATCATGCATATTATCAGGAGTGAATAATAATAATAATAATATATATATATATATATATATTATAATATATATTATAATATATATTAATAGAATATAATCTATTATTATTCACTCCTGATATTATGTAGTCCGTCAATGTGTAATTACGGAGCGTGAAGTATGAGATGTGTTTTTCCTTCATATTCACTCTCTGTTTTGCCTTCACATCTACTCTCTACCCCGTACTTATCTACCTCCTCATTCACCTCAACCGCCTGCTCATATTACCAATGAACGTCATTCCTCACACCAACTACTGCCTTCTATTATCCGCTTATCACCTCATTCTCTCGCGCGCTAAACCATAATATGACCATATCAGGTTCTATCTAGCATACATTATCATCCCATAATAGCGTCCGTGCCGCGCTGCATAACAAACGCTTTTTATCCTCATACAAGCACTTCCTCGCCTCTAACCCTAACCCTATCCTCAACTAATCAATAGACATTAGTCGCCACTTCCTCGCAACGTTGCCTTCAACACTCGCACTCCACCCCCTAACACGCTCATCGCATCCCCTAATATCTTCACCCCATCCATTCATTAACACCCTCATCAATTCCTAACATCCATCCTCCCTGCTTCCCTAACACTCTCACTCCATCCCCACCCCTCTGCTCACTCCCTAACACTTTCACCTAGCCCTAAACACCCTCTTCACTCTCTAACACCACCACCCAGCCCCTAACACCCTCAAAATTCCCTAACACACTAACTCCATCCTCACACACTGTTTTCCTCACCCCACCGTCTAACACACTCCCCCACCCACTAACACGCTGATTCACAAACCCGCTCACACACTCACCCATCCCTAACACGCTGATCCCCTCGATCTCCAACACGCTCACCCATCCCTAACACGTCCATCAAGTCACAATCTGACACATTTTGCCGTGAGAACGCGCAACATTCTGCCGGGAGAACGCGCAACATTCTGCCGGGAGAACGCGCAACATTCTGCCGGGAGAACGCGCAACATTCTGCCGAGAGAACGCGCAACATTCTGCCGGGAGAACGCGCAACATTCTGCCGGGAGAACGCGCAACATTCTGCCGGGAGAACGCGCAACATTCTGCCGTGAGAACGCGCAACATTCTGCCGTGAGAACGCGCAACATTCTGCCGTGAGAACGCGCAACATTCTGCCGTGAGAACGCGCAACATTCTGCCGCGAAAACGTGCAACATTCTGCTGCGAGAACGTGCAACATCCTTTTGTGCGAACCTTGTATCACCTCATCACACCCCAGCATCTTCTCTCTTGTTCGCACTCAGTGGCTTCAGCGTTGAGATCGGCTCGGCAATGACAGTGCTTGTTGCCTCCAACATGGGCATCCCCGTCAGCACGACGCACTGCAAGGTCGGCTCCGTCGTGTCGGTCGGCTGGGTGCGCTCCCGCGACGCTGTCGACTGGAGTCTCTTCCGCAACATCTTCATGGCATGGCTCGTCACGGTACCATGCAGTGGCGCCATCTCCGCCGGCATAATGGCGCTGTTCTTGTTTGCCTTCTAGCCGCCGCACGACAGATTCACCCCCGCTCGCCCATGCACCCCCAGCTATTGCGATTAGCTTATACCGTTAGTCTAGACGATATACGTTATACGTTAGTCTAGACATTTAGTCCGAAATGTAGCTAGCACCGCATCGCGCGATGGCAGCGATCAGGGAACGCGCGCACAGAAGCGGTTACATGCGAGGGAGCTCAAAGTAGGGGTGAAGAGATTGCGTGGGCGTTTGGTTGTTTGGGATTTAGCTAAGATGCCGTCGGACGCGCTAGGAGGCAGGCAGCTTAACCATACAGCTACGGCCTACTGATATTTCTATAGAAAATGGAGCGAGCGTGTGTTATATAATAATTGTCCATCGCAATCAGTAGGCCAATCCTATTGAGGCTTGCTTGCAAGAACGCACGCACACGCATACGTATATTATATATATAATAGATATATATATATATATATCACCCTTTAAAGTATAAAATGCAGTTTTTCGAGACGAATAGCGTTGGCAGTAATACTCGAGAAATTTCTTGCTGACATTGTGCAATGACGCATCTTTAAATATTTATTATAGAAATAGCCGGTGGCTTTTTATTGTAGACAACATTCTATCCCTAACTACGAGATTTTAATAATGCGGACAAAGGAAGCCGCGCTATCTGTGTATCTAATTTGTTCCCTTAGAGGCAATTAAAACATGAGTTGTATTGAAACTGATCCCACGCACTTTAACCAAACGAGGTTCTAGTTGGTTGAGTAAGGTAGCCTAAATCCACCATGGCATTGACTAACCAGACTTATGATAAAAGCTGGCAATTTAATTGTACGCGATATGCATTTTACGGAAAACCGACCGTTTTATTTGATATTAGGAACGCTAACGAAACAAAAATTTAATATCAGGCAGCGCATGTAAGATGTGGAGATGTTAAACGTTATGCTGTTACGCAGTCAGTTCCTCGGTATCGCTAATAACTTCAGAGCAGAATACGAACATAGCAATATTTCTAATTGAAAATAATTTTATTTTATTTGTAAAGAATACACCAACATCCACAACATTATAAATGTGTGGCGGCGTGAAGGTAAAAATATATTACTGATTTAATGATCAAAAAAAGAAGTAAAAGCTTTACTAATACCTAATGTGATGCGTTCTGCTACATCCGCTCACACAGCATCATTTGCTGTGCACACTGTTATCAGAGTAATTCAAAATCGTACGTATCAAGCGAAAATTGTGCGCCCATCAAAGATTAGCAGTTACACAAGCCACTAATCTGCCGCTATAGACGTCGCTGCGATATAAAGCTATTACATAGCGTATCAATTCAGCAGGAATGAGCAACCACAATGCACCTGCTCGTCTCTCTTGAATGCAGTCAGGAAAATCCTAACTAAAATTAAATCAGCTTCGTACCCGTACGGTTATACCAAACTAGTTCAGAGATTAAAAAAACATTTCCTAGGTTTCGCGCACGCATCCAGTGAGTGCTATGCCAGCGGTATTCATGCTTCATTAATTGCACGCTGCGCTCGGCGAAAGCGTTATATTGTGTACATTTATAACTTTCGTTAATAGAACTGCCTATCGAGGCAGAAAACGTAAGGTGCACGTGAGATATTTTTCGCAGTTTTACGCGCCAGAACCTGAACAGATTCTCCTTAACGTTCACCTGTCATAAACAGCTTTAAAAGATGGCCTTATATACGTGTAAATACATGTGGCCCAACAATCACTATTCGGTTAATTTCGTGATGCGACGAAAGGACTTTTTAGCTCATCTGACGTAGTCAGGTGCAGCTTGTAGAATCGCATGATCGTCCGTCCGTCCGTGCGTGCGTCCGTCCGTGCGTGCGTCCGTCAACAGTTGGGCACAAATCTTAACCGCTCGACGTACGGTCACGATATTCGGCACATTGGGGGGGATCGTCAAAACGAGTTGGGATGTCGAAGCTGGGGGTCAAAGGTCAAAGGTCAAGAGGTGTAAAAGAAGGGGGAACATTCACTCCTTAACTTAAGGTATAGGGAGGAAATGCAGAATTGCGGCACAAATCTAAACGGGTCGACCTAGGCTCGTGATAGTTGGTGTATAGCATCATGGTAGGAAAAGCCATCACTGTGCCGAAATTGGAGGTCACAGGTCAAAGGTCAATGGGCACAGGGCAGATTTTAGACATTTTCTGAGGACATGGTCTGACGGAGCGATTGAAAAACTTTTTTGTTTCAGCGGTGACCTAGCATTTTTATGGCATTATTGAAAGGACCATGAAATCTACTTTCTGCTGACATGCGAAGAGTAAGTGTCAGATAACCTTTTGACCCTCAAGAGGAGGGTTAAACATGGATGTGTTGACTGTCTGTTAGAAAGAATTTGACTGCCGGGTTTGCTAGTAGAATCTATACATGCCTGGATGTATGAGGCTACAATGTCACAGTGAAATTTCAAAAGCTAAATTTGGTTAAAGAAGGTTTATGCTCCTTAAATCGTATAATTTCTATGGCATTCTGTACTGTCAGTATGTTACATGTAACGTATGTCACTGCCAGTGGCTACTGCCAGTGCATGTGTTATTGGTACTGTGTAGTTTTTGCCTGCGTTAATTGGTTACAGGTGGCAGCTCTCTATTGCAGCCTGTAGGCTTGCGTAGGTAAATGGATGAGTGCTTACCTATTCTGTCTTGCAAATAGTTGTTGCTACTACGTACGATGGGAGCTTCCATCTTTAATCTGAAGACACTTAAACGTACGCACCATCTCGTGGCAACTTTCATAACGATCCCAACGAACGATCCTGATACCATCCCTGTGCATTCCACTGTTTCGGCGTGTATGTGAACACATTTGGGACTAACAGGGTTTACTAGAATCCCACCACTCCACCACAGAGTCACCGCAGTAGACGTTAGATGAGCGCTGTCGCTCCGCGGCACTTGTTTTCATTCACACGTTTTTCATCTATTTCACATATTTTTCATCTATATTTGAACTTTTTGTTACCTACCCGTAGTTTCCAAAATGCGCTATGAGACTGCCTAACACAGCTTCGTATAAGGTGCTGAACATATAGACCTAAACGCGAGGTCAGCTAGACTAGGTACATAGTATCTATTAATACATATATACAAAGTATTCATGTATCACCGTCTTCAAAGATGTGAAAGATAGCATCCAATGATCATTCTCTTGTTGGACATATAGTTGCTTGTATGAATAACATTCGAAAAACAAATTCCGCTATGCACATATATGTAATTTATTTGTCACGCGATTTCATGTAACAATTCAATATTTAACATGTAATACATCCCGTCATATACGATGTAAAATTAATTAACTGTACCAGCATAATTTTAATGATATATATTAAATCCTATCATATATATATAATTTATATAATCTTGATAATAAAATACTACTTGAGACTACGCTGTGAACTGCAACCGGGAGTCAGGATCATAAGGAAGATGACGTCAGTGGTTATGCGTGGCACCGTATGGGTGGTACCGGTGGTGAGCACGGCTTGGGTATATTACGTGTGGGTCAGGCAGTTTATTGGTGGTGCAGTGTCTGCGGAGGCCGCGATAGGCTCGGGTGAAAATTACTGCTCTTGGACTTGCATAGATAAGATGATATTTACAATCACTTAAGGTGCCATTCTTCTCCCATGACGATGAACACAACTTTTTCATGTGTAATTACAATAATACCCAGTGCACGTTTTGTTATATATAATTCGTTATACATAAAAAAATGTTATTACTGACAAATATTGTTAATTTTGTTTTACTATATTATGTCAAAACATGGAAAAATTTGCTTGGCTAGCCACGAGGTAGTAGCTAATAACATGATTTCACTGACTCTGGGGGCAAGGATAGCTAATCACCCGCCTACTAATTGTCCAGTTTACTCTGTTGCACAGGGAACTAACTAATCATTTGATGTATCCTGCCGAAACTTGTTTGATGAACGAATCGGCTAATTTTTCCGACCGAGTCTTGTGGAATAAACCAGCCGCCAGATAATCCTGACACGTGCATAGTGATGAAACCTAGTTTCCTTATATCCGTTCACAGACTAACAATACCTGACTGTCAGGTTTATGCTGCAGAGTGGCACACGGTGAATAAATCATAATTTAGAGATAATCATAAGCGGCTTACTGCATTTCGATAAGAGCAGCAACAAATCGTTGTTCCGTTTATAGCCGAACGATAGACTTCCACTGAAATGGCACAGAAGTGAACTCTGTATTAGTACAGTAGATTAGAAAAAAATCGTTCAAATTGTAAAAAAAAAGTATGAAAATTGGTACACTTGCATACTTTTGTATGCTCTTTCATTTAATGACAGGACACACGCGATCCAACTACAACTTCGGCCGCCATCTTGAATTCAAAAATGGCTGCCGTCATTTCTTAAAAAAATAGCTGTATCTCGGTTAATAATCTTCGTACAGACTTGAAAATTGACTGACAGACGTAATTTGGGTTACTATTTCATAAAACAACGTGATGCATGTGATCCAAGGGCGTTTTCGGCCGCCATCTTGAATTCAAAAATGGCCGCCGGCATTTCTTAAACAAGTGCCGCAGAGCGACAGGGCTCATCTGGTGGATGGTGTTCTGCTGATAAATTCATTTGTGCATAGCAAGACGTCCTATACATACGTTCATTTCTAACCCCAAAAAACAACACTTCAACCTAGTGTAATAAAATTCCGATAGATCGCGGGCCGATTGCAAAAAGCAGGAGTGAATAATTACCATATTATTACTATAGATAACGTGCGTTCTATGGTGTCAAGTTACCTTATTCATTAAACCCTTGCGAGGCACATCTAGGCTCGTTAAAAAAACCATTGAGCTAGATACAACCAGAGCAGCTCATGCAAGATTACAATTTACAGCAATACGATAGCAAATATCTGCAAACTAATTTCAGTACAAGGTAGGCCAGTGATTAGTGGATGGAATAAGCTCAAGAACGTACACACTTGCATCTATACTGGTGCCAAAATTTGATGAGAAAATTCAGTCTGGGAAATCCGCAGCCTCGCTGCTGGGTAATTATTTGAGTTCTAGTGACTGTATTCCAACTATTCATAATGTACAGTACACTACAGAATCTCATATATAAGTCATCTCATTATCTCCTAAGTAAGCGTTATTCAAGTAAGAGTTATGTGTGGAATTTCACTGTAAAATTGGAGCTTTCCACAACCACAGGACCTCGCCAACGCAGTTGAGAAACAAATCAATGTTTAACCCTCCTCTTGAGAGTCAAAAGGTTATCTGACACTTACTCTTCGCATGTCAGCAGAAAGTACATTTCATGGTCCTTTCAATAAAGCCATAAAAATGCTAGGTCACCGCTGAAACAAAAAAGTTTTTCAATCGCTCCGTCAGAAAAAAATGTTTAAAATCTGCCCTGTGCCCCATTGAACTTTGACCTGTGACCTCCAATTTCGGCACAGTGATGTCTTTTCCTCCCATGATGCTATACACCGACTATCACGAGCCAAGGTCGAGCCGTTTAGATTTGTGCCGCAATTCTGCATTTCCTCCCTATACTTTAAGTTAAGGAGGGAATGTTCCCCTTTCTTTTACACCTCTTGACCTTTGACCCCCAGCTTCGACATCCCAACTCGTTTTCGGATTACCCCCCCACATCCCGAATATCGTGACCGGACGTCGAGCCGTTTAGATTTGTGCCCAACTGTTGACGGACGGACGGACGGACGGACGAACGGACGGACGGACAGACACACGGACGGACGGACGCACGCTCATGCGATTCTACAAGCTGCATCTGACTATGTCAGATGAGCTAAAAACTGTATGGCAAAGACTCCATCATCCATGTAAAACGTGTTGAAAAAAATCAAATATTTCATAGACACAATAGAGCTTCACTATATATACACATAATATTGTTCAAAGTGATAATACAAATTACCACCTAACTTCAAGTGTAAATGATAAATTATTTTGTAGAGGCCTATAGCTTGCATGCTCACTAAGGCTGAAGGGGTCGTTGTCGTATATGTAGTACCCGAGGTGTCGGCGAGTATGTCGCCTACGCCTACTCCCTAACCCTAACCCTAACACCCTAACCCTAACCCTAACCATATCAGATAGTTACCTCGGGTACCAATTATACGCCATGCATAATTATACGACAACGACCCTTCGTGCCTCACTAAGACATGTTCACAGACTAGCATTTCGCACCATCTTACCTCTCCCTATGTCCGTGGCTATGTGAGGAAGACTCAGTATCATCCTCAAATCTTCCTTGTGTGTGAATTCCTTCAACATCACCCAGTAGCCTTTACTCACGTGTCGCAGACTGGAACACAAGACGGCAGCTACATGTCAGCAGACTCTCACTGGGGAGGGGTATAGCATATGGCCCTCGAATGTCATTACACTTCTACAGTTCGGTTTCACCCAGCGCTTTTCTGATGTATGGAGTTAAAAACAGTGTAGCTATTCATCCACAAACTATTCAGTATAAGAAAAAAATATAAGACAACATTAGCATCAACACTACATTTTGAAAACAGATTTATGGCACCAATCCCTGTAGATGGAACAATTAAGCCCTACATAATCAAATGAAAATTTAGTAGACATCGGTAAAACACATAAATATATATAAAGTACTCAGGTACCGGTACTGGCTACTAAATGCCTCACAACGTCATGCATTGTAGCAGATAAACATGATTTGTATATATGAATAATTAATGATATCAGATTTGCCTACTTGCTTTTTTACAAACGTGAAATCGTCTAGAATGTGAAAATAGTCTGCAATGATTGACGCTTTCTTCAAGTCTGGCAATTAACCAGAGAACTAGAAGTGCCAGCATCATAAACATTCGTGGAAGTTCGAGTTCACCCTGGGATAGGTGAAACCTGCTCTCTGCTATAGCTGCTCTCAACACAAAAGACTCTCAATTCTTCGTTCGTGTGCAAGTACATACGACTACACACGTGTGTAATGCAACCCGGCCCGGCTGCCTAGTCATACAGCATGCTTACAGACCAGATGAGCACTGCAGTAGTGCCAGTACTGTTTTTATTGGCAGCAGGGAATATTGGAGTCAGTACCGACGTGCACATGGTTTTACGAACATTCTCAAACTCTCGTCTTGTAGAAGGTCTCTCTTCCAGTACCACGAAACCAATCATAAACCCATATCATACATTCATTTATATAAGAGGAAGTATTCTTAGCAATAAGGGTCATGTGTGTATCACATAATGACAGGCAAGAGAACTTACACATTTATTTCTGACTAGCTGGGGTACCTGGCATTGCCTGAGGAGAAAAAAACTAGTAAAACAACTCATACAGAAAATTCTGACATATATACACAATTAATTACAAGGATGGAGTCGTAACAGAGGAACAAAATATGAGGTAAACAATACGCTGAAAAATTCATGATTCTATGTAGTCAAAGCACATGTATGTTGTTCCTCTGTCTCTGCAGCTCGCTTGCTGCATGCTGAGTGCGGTCCTTCTCAAGGTGTTGCAAACGTTGCTCTGGAGCTTCTTCAGTTGCTCTCCTGGTTACCAGGTGGTGCCGGTTACTTGGAGCTAGACTTTGATGATCTTCCTCCATCTCAGCTGCTCCTCTAGCTGCACGTCGAGAGCGGTCTCTTTCATGGTGCTGTGTGCGTTACTCTGCAGTTTCCTGTCGTCGGGCAGCAGACTTTCGCTAACCATAAACATGGAATTTCCAAGTTTCCAGAAGGTTCTATTGTGAGGTATTATTAGATGTTGATGTAATGTATAGGAATCTTCTAGAAATTCCCATTGTGTAATATATTTTACTTCATAACAAAGGCTGTATCTGGCTTCGTTGGCCGAACCTTAAAGAGTCTATATAGACGAACAGACAAACAATCACCAGAAATATTAGTATCTACATAGTTTGACACACGCGCTTGTAATTCCATGTGAACACTTTTTTTGTTTTTTTCCCCTCCACTCATCCATACAAATACATTCCATACAAATACATAGATACAAGTACATACTATTCAAGTACATGTATACAAATCCATACATTCCATACAAGTACAATTCATACAAATACATATATATCAGGAGTTAATAATGACAAATTGTCATTATTGTCAATAATTTGTCATTATTAACTCCTGATATATATATATATGTTTGTAACAATGCAAATGATACGTTATAAAAGATTAAATTACTGGGAACTAGATGGATGGTGTTGCGTTATGTTGAAATAGAGATAGAGATTGGATAGATAAATGTTATGTAATGAATATAATGGGTGGAGGTTTTTTTAAATGAAATATGATAGAGAAAGAGAGAGAGAGAGAGAGAGAGGAGGAGGAGG
>NW_014577881.1:40298-50944 GCF_000485595.1 Priapulus caudatus | reverse complement strand
GGGTACCTATACGCCCGTGAGAACGCACGCACATAACAAAAGCTATATACGCGCGCGAGCACGCACGCACATAACAGGTACCTATACGCCCGCGAGAACGCACGCACGCACATAACAAAAGCTATATACGCGTGCGAGCACGCACGCACATAACAGATACCTATACGCCCGCGAGAACGCACGCACGCACATAACAGATAGCTATAAATGCGCGCGAGCACGCACGCACACAACAGATACCTATACGCCCGCGAGAACACACGCACATAACAGATACTATACTGTACATACAAGTACTATATTTGTGTTTGTGCAGGTACATGTTACCGCACTGAGTGACAATCTGCGACAACTTGTGGACAATGCAGTTTCGAGACATTTGTTTAACTTAAACAATAGTATTATTTAGCTTGCCATGCATGTTCTTGTGTACTGTATACTACAACTTGTTGTCTTGAATTATCTCTCTCTCACACTGGGGATTGCCAGTTTGGCATTGTGTTTGTTATATACTGAGAAAACCCGGTAATTCAACATTTTCACCATGTTTGTTTGTATCTGTTATACTATGTCATTGATCATTTTGAAGTACAGAGTAAAATGTGATGGCGGCCATGTTGAATTCAATATGGCCGCTGTAATTATAATTGGAACTTGTGTGTCTTGTTTTAATATGAAAGAGCTTATTAATCTGCGCCCGTTTTCACGTCTCTATATCTTCCGTGAACGGAAATATTGCTAAGTTTGTAATTTTGATGGTGACCATTTTGAATCCGAAATGGTGGATCACATGCATCACGTTGTTGTATAAAATAGTAACCCAAATTACGTCTGTACGAAGATTATTAACCGAGATATAGCTATTTTTTAAGAAATAATTGCGGCCATTTTTGAATTCAAGATGGCGGCCGAAGTTGTAGTTGGATCGCGTGTGTCCTGTCTTTAAATCAAAGAGCATACAAAAGTATGCAAGTGTACCAATTTTCACACTTTTTTCACATTTTGAACGATTTTGATGGTATCCTTGATTCCTGACCTAACCGACTGTACTGTATAGCAGTAGCGTGTCTGAACAATGCAGCAGTTTTCATAACTCCCCATGAAGGAAAATCACAGAAAAACTCTTTCACAACTACTATTGTCAGAAAGTGTCTATGCGTGTGCACGTCCAGCGCACGTACTGGTTGCCCGAATATCCATCCGATTGTACCGAGAGAATTATTATCTAGAGCATAGATTAAACTATCAGGGTTCCCAGAGAATCCGTCATGTTTTAACCTTTCTTTTTAGCTGTGGTGCTGAAAACCTAGTTCCTTTCACCCCACATAAATTGAGATACTTAAATCGAACCTCCATATATTTTACTATACCTTGCAACGATTCTTACCCAACACATAACCTGTTTTAATGCAAAAATCACAGTATGAAACGTTACAAATAAAATTGAGTGTCGACAGCGAATGTACATCCACCGCATGCATAACGAAGGGGTCACATCCCGGGCCCCCCACTCGGTTTTATTTAGGATACGCATATGCTCGTTCCTTTCCTTTGAAAGCACCCCCCTATCTCAGAACTGCCAAAATTTCTGAACCCCCCTTTCGCGGGCTTTTTGCGGGGTTTTCCTGCCTTGGAGACCCCCCTAAATCCGAAATAATCCTGAATGCAAGCTTTTCAAAACTAGCAGAATTTCGAGAATGTTGATCCCGGATTTGATAAAGTTTTCTATGATATTCAGATGAAAAGAAGAGAGGAAAAACACCCCCTTTTTAAAGAAATCTCCGGGTGAAAAGTCAAATACACCCCCTTTTTTACAATTCTTGGGCCGGATTTTGTCGCGCGAAAAATACCCCTTTACCGGAGATTTTGGGAACGCGCATGCGGTCTCTCCGACCTCGGAGTGGGGGCCCGGGGGTCACATCATCAAGACGACGAATGCTTGCTGAACCACATGCACGTACCTTTATCGCAGCATATACTCCGCTGACGCCTGCGTGTAGGCAAACGAGGACAAGAACATTTCTCTCAGCCGGGAGTCCATGCTGAACGTATATCGCACTCCCTGCATCGCATGGCTCCCCCTGGTGGAGGCAGCTTCGTGACCTTGACTGCTGAGGGATGGTGAGGAGGTGCTTGATCGGTCACCCTCATAGCAAGTTACCAGTGCAGACGTCCTATCGACAAATTCTGCGACTCTATCCTTCGTCTGTGCTGCAGGCTGCGGGGCGAAATAGGTAAAATGCATTGCAACTTACACGATGATAAGAAGTGAAAACACCTATTACATGGGGTATAGCATGTAAAGCGACAGTATCACAAAAGACATCGTAACACGAAATTATTACACAGTGAAAGTAGGAATTACGTGTTGGAGGCTTAAACTACTCCATGACAATTGCAAGTTGTCATTTTCCATCCAGAAACAAATGGCAATGTGAGGCACCGGGAAGGACTAAAGTAGACGCAAATGCGCTACATACGGTAGCGACAAATACGGGGGCTGTACGTGCATTTGCGCTGTCCAGTACTGAATCATGAATTGGTTATCCAAAAACCTGCCATATAGCTGGTTAGCTTCATGGAGTAGGTGAATCTCCATGCTATATGAGATCTGACTGATAATAAATCAGTTCAAAACAGTACTAAAACATAGAAATTAGGGCAGCATAAGACGTTTAAAGAATATGCAACAGGCAATATAAGTAGAGCGTACCTTCGTGAGAGGTTCTAGTTGCCACTGTGGAATGATGTATAACAGGCTAGCATCACTGGTTGCGCCCTCACAGTCGACTTCGGATATTTGAAATGCTTGTTGCTGACTATCCTCTGCTTCACTGATCACGAACAAAGCCTGAAACAAAACTCAACCTTCACTAACAAATCCTGAAAAAGGTTTCACATGACATCTTTTACCAGCAATTCAGTCTTAATGTCAAATTTATACGTTATTAGATGGCGTGACGTTTACGGCAAGCCATAGAGCTGGTGCTACACAGCTGATGTTACATATAACTAATGGCACAGAAACCTAGAGCTCCGTATAGTTCATGTTACATAGCTAATCACACTAGCAAGTAAAACCTAAAGCATCACCAGCAAAAGCTTACCTCAGGAGTGAGAACAAGAAAGCTAGATGGACTCAGGGCAGACTGCAGGATTGGGCTGGCTTCAACGCAGCAGATGACGTCCCTTCTACACAGTGGTATTAGTAGATCACTACTCTGCAGCACTTTACACTGATACTTGATATGAGCATTCGTGAACTCAGATACTGGATAAATGGCACTGCTGTAGCGAAGACTCGGCAAACGCGACCAGCCAGCACCATGAAGCAGGCCTGCAACAGAGTTAATATTATCTTGCCTTAACACGAGTCAACATGAGTCTAGATAGAGTGACACTATATAATCTGGTAAAATTGTTCATGCACATGACAACTGTCTGTCAGGATAACACTGTACTACAGGGGATACTGTCTACTGTTCAGACAAGTGACATTAAATACTGCTGAAGCTATTGATACCAGTAATCTTGTATGTACGCATCGCAGCCACCACAAATAACAACTCACACTATAACAAGAGCCGCAAAGCATCTGGGCTCATCTGAGGTCTGTTGCTACGGTTATAAACGTAACATTTAAGTCGTGCGTAGTGACACCTTTGTTAGGCGCAGATATGCAGATACGCAGTTGCGTACACATCATTTCAGCAACCTTCTGCATTCTGCATACCTCCCAAATCCCATTGATTGATACAAATCAATCGCGTGTCTGAAGCTCCTGTTTTATGGTGCATTGTGACCCTAACCCTAACCCTATTAAAAAAATATTAATTGTTGTAAAAATTATTTGTTGTTATTAAATTGTTGTAAATAAATCATGTAAATATTTGCGTTAATTGGAAAAAAATAGTTAAATAGATAAAGATAGAAAAATACAGAAAACAGGTAAATAATAAAAAATCTGATGGGATTCGATCCAACGACCTTTGATCCGTGATGCCTGTGCTGTAGGCGTTCGGCTATCCAGGCTTATTGGCTTTCTAGATTATGGATGTGCCATGAATATGAGAACACTGTGACATCATTGAGGCAGTTCAGGAATCCATGTTTAACCCTCCTCTTGAGGGTCAAAAGGTTATCAGACACTTACTCTTCGCACGTCAGTGGAAAGGACATTTCATGGTCCTTTCAATAAAGTGATAAAAATGTTAGGTCAGCGCTGAAACAAAAAAGTTTTTCAATCTGTCCATTAGGCCATGTCCTCAGAAAATGTCTGATATCTGACCTTTCCCCCACTGCCCTTTGACCTGTGACCTCCAATTTCGAACTGGTGATGGTTTTCCTGCCCATCACACTATACACCGAATATTAAGAGCATAGGTCGAGCCGTTAAGATTTGTGCCGCAATTCCGTATTTCCTCCTATACCTTTAGTTAAGGGGGAAATATTCCCCCTCCGTTTACACATCTTGACCTTTGACCCTTGACCCCCAAATTTGTCATCCTGAGTTCTTTTTACGATCCACCCCCGACGTTCCCGAATATCGTGACCGTACGTCGAGCGGTTAATATTTGTGCCCAACTGTTGACGGACGGACGGACCGACGGGCAGACGCACGGACGCACAGACGAACGGACACACGGACAATCATGCGATTCTACGAGCTGGATCTGACTTCGTCAGATGAGCTAAAAACAATAATCGTTCGCGTGTTGCTGTCCGCTGCGCAGAAGTATTATTGATCTGCTGCAAGCGACTTCGTTTTTAATAAATGTCATAAAGACCTATGAGCTGACACAACCGTGAAACATTTCTCTGGACCTGACCTCGTAACTGCTTATGTTAATTCCTCTTGTCTAATTAACAAGGGTTTGAAAGCTTCCTACTCCTATAGCAAGCCTGCGAGCTTGTTAAAGGGCTTGAGAGCTTCGTAGCAGGCCTGTGAGCTTGTTAAAAAGCTTGAGAGCTGCGTAGCAGGCCTGCGAGCTCGTGAAGAGGCTTGTTAGCTTGCTAGTGGGACTAGGAGCTTGTTACGGGGCGTGTTTGCTTGCTAACAATATTGGATAAGGTAACACTTCCTTTGACATCTAACCCCTCACTGTAACCGACTGCAATATTGTATGTACTGCACTACAGAAATTCACAGTAATTTCAACATGCTCTGGCAATTTCTGCCAAACCGATTCATACAAGAGCGAAGATTCAAATTCCGTATCTATTAGAGCTGTAAGCTTATTCCCCAAAATTCGAATTTCACGTGGAGGACCTGCGTGTAATAATGTATAAAGAAAATAATTTTTAATTCAACTTCTGCTGTTAACGTCTGCAACGGGTCCTTAAACCATGACGCTAAATTTTGACAATTTGATTAAAATGGATTTATGTGCTTGTCTCGAGAATTCGGGCATTCAGACGCAGTTCAGAAACTGGTAATTTCGGTAATTTTTATGGGAAAATCGGCGATATTTCCCATAACTTATGATTGTAGATGCTATAGTGTAAATTACGTCTCTACACAAGAAAATCATTACAAACCTAGTCCGGCCTGTGATACCAGCTCGGCTGCCCCACCTAATGGCTTTGTTACGACACCAACCAGTCCTTTACCGACGCCCGTGACAATGGCTGCGCCTGTTGCTGCACGTGATGGCGTAACAGCAGCACTGTCAGGGATAGCTCGAGTCATCACCTGAATTGGTTGATCAATGATGCCAGCAACTGCACCTGCAATCGTAATGAATTGCGCATATTGACCTTTACTCACCAGTAAACAGTATGTTTTGAATAGGCATGGACATCCAATTATGTAATCTATTCATGTAATCAGAAGTCTATCAATTGATAAACTCCTGATATAATCAATCTTACACTATCATTCATACAGACAGTTTATTATAATTATAAGGAAAATATAACATAGATATAATAAATAACAAACATACTAAACAGGGATAACATGTTAACATGGAACATTATATCATGTACATATAGATATGTTCATGGTTATATTAATAGCATTTTTTTTAATTAATACTTTTGATGTAAACAAATATATGTAGGCATAGTACCTACCCAACAGGCTAATTCCCAGTCCAGTCAGCCCCTGCCTGAGACCAGTGGTCAGTCTGTCTGGCTTGTGTCTTCTGATCTCTTCCTGTCTCATAGCATGATCATTGTCCAACGACAGTTTGTCCATATTTCGTGACACACTCAGTGCAAAGTTAGTCACCGACGTGATTGCACCTAAACCATCACAAATAGTATGAGCTCAGTCAGTAAGGTGTACGTTAGCTGAAATAATATTATACACCATGATATATGTACAGGGCTATATATGTTAGGGTAAATGGGAGGAATAAGAATTGGTAAGGAATGAGGCAAAAGCTGTAGAATTGTGTAGGCTACAATTTATTTTAAGGCTATTAATACATTTATATATACACAGACTGAAAGACATATCATTAATTCTTCTCTACCTGATAGTAATACTCGACAGATTTGTATGTCTGTGATCTCTATCCTCATTTATGGTTTTTAAATTCATATTCACTCACGTTTACAAAGATTAGGGTGATCTGAAGCACAGACCTCTGACGACATTCGCTAATTAATGACACCGACCCCCTACGTTACTAGTACAGGGTTTCTTATACATAAGAGGCACAGTGGCGCACCGCCTCTGTCAAATTTAACATCGCCATTGTGAAAATGTTCCTGTATTTACCCGCCGTTGTCAAAATAGTGTAAATATGTTGGGGGAGACGCCCCCCCGCGAGAGGGGGGGTTCCCCTCTCCCCCCGCGTCTGCCTGCAGCGTCCACATGCGTACCTATGGCACGCCTTTCATGCACGTTTTTCCCCCCAAACTGGCCATTTAAATACCTCTGTTGTCTAATTTTCCATCAGAAGAAACCCTGTAGCAGTTATTTTACCTGCGGATGTGTGTCTCAGCAGTGAGGCAGCACCTCTCGACATGCCAGCGATAAATGATCCAGGGCCGTGGGTGGCTCCCTCGTATGGCATGCGGAAAAGGTCGGCCATGCCGGATGTGACCTCACGTAGCATGCTGGTTGGGCTGCCGAGAAGGTCGAGTGACCCAACCACCCAGCCTGCCAAACATAGTTCAGCAACATTTATGACATCACAAGTCGAGTGACCGAATCACCAAGCTTACTAAATATAGATCAGTGACCTATGACATCACAAGTCGAATGAGTTAACATCCCAGCCAGCCAAATATAGATCAGTGACCTATGACATCACAAGTCGAATGAGCCAACTACCGAGCTTGCTAAAGATAGATTAGTCACTTACGATAACATTTATGTCTGCCTTTTTAGACATGGCAAACGTTTGAAGAACCTGACGAGACTACCGCAATTAAAGCGAGGATTTCTCACGTTTTTAGCAACCGTTTTCATATTTTCTCACCCGTTCTGACGCTTACCGGTACTCCTTGCATAACACGAAATGTATATAGTAAGGCTAACATGTCATAGAACACTCAAACAATATTCTTTCCACCAACATGTGCACCGATCATATATCGATGTAGTTCAAATTAGATTGTTTACATATGTGAACAAACGTAGCGCTCGATTTTTGCTCTCGTGAGACCAGAACGCTAGCTGTTTCTCCACGAGGTTAGTTACCTTTGTATAAATTTCAAGATAGGTACCAGTCTATATATAATCTATATATAATCTAAATATTTGTGTCACGTAACCAGGTGTGCTTGTTTTGTGGGACCGTTTGAACATTCCATTATCGCGAATCTGAAGATAGCAGGTGCACATTTGCAGTTCATCCGCTGTTTTATAGTTATAATTTGTCAACAGTTATGCAGTTTTCTGATTTAGTCGTGACATAGTCGGTTTAAAACCTAGCCACATTGCTAACAATATGTCGACCATTTTCGCCGAGATCTGAAAGTTAACCGAGTGGAATTACATGTTGTAATATGTTAGCCCAGAACTCTTCTTTCAATATTGCTCTAGCACACTTTCTTAAAAATGGCAGAAATGACAAGAAATTGTCTTCTTATTATTACAATACTCAGACTCAATCAATCCAATCAAAGCGGGAGCAAAAGAAACTACCGATTCGTTTTTTAAACACAAATAACATGATCTCCTATACGCTTCTCACATTTAACGTGTGAATATAGAAACAGCCAGAGGTTTACCGGCTGAGAAAAAATCACTAATATCATTTAGCAAGCACTTAAAAGGACTCGATCGCACACGACGACACTCGGGCATCCACTGGCGCCCCCTACCTGCTCGCAGCGCGGCGCCCGCAGCGTAGTGCCTCAGGAGCGCGTTCGCCAGACACCACGGGGTCGTGCAGAGGTCGCGTCGCTCGAACGCGCCGAACGACAGCGGCGTGCTGTCCGACGCGAGAAACAGCTTCAGCGAGGCGTGCGCGCTCACCAGCAGCGACAGCGGCCCGACGGTGAGCCCCTGCAGGCGCACGGGCCGCCGCGCGCCTGCCGACTCGCGCCACACGACCGACGGGAGGTCGCGGGGTCGCGGGCGGCGCCGCCGCCACGACAGCCGCGTCGGGATGAAGCCGTCGACGAGACGCGCGACGTCGAAGAGGAAGGTGTCCTCGAGGAAGAGCGCGACGGGCTTCAGCTCGACGCGCAGCGAGACGAGGCGCGGCGCCGCCGCCGCCGCCGCCGGGAGCACGACGGCGTCGACGACGGCGACCGCGCGCGCCCGCAGCGCCCCCAACCTGTGCGCCGCCGTCGCCCACGCCCCCTCGCCGCCGCCGTGCTCACGCACGCCCGCCTGCGACGCCAGCACGACGCCAAAGTCGTAGTTGCCCTGCCCGAACATCTGGTTGTCGATCTGCACGTCGCCGACGCAGAGCAGCACGTTCAGGTGTTGCTGCTGCAGCGGCGGCGGCGCGTGTAGGTGGCGCTGGCTGCTGCGCGCGCCGGGCGAGCAGACGAGCAGCACGTTGTCGGCGCTGACGCGGACGACGTCGCGGCTGTGGGTCGAGAAGCCGAGGTCGTCCAGCAGCACGACGCAGCAGTGCTGCAAGAACACGGACACGTCCACGTCGCAGATCCGCGTCAACGTGGCGCCCCCTGTCTCCGCCCTGCGAACCGCGGCGCCCGGCGACGATGACACCTGGTTACTGTCCTCTGTCTCCGCCCTGCGTTCCTGGGCAGCACTTTCCCCAAGCTTCAGCTGTGAGTAAACAGTGCCTTGCCCACGTAACTCTGGCAGGAGGTCTCTGCCATTCTGCGACTGTTCCGTGCTCAGCCTTCCTTCCACGTTAACAGCAGGTGCTGCAGTGATCCCTAAACCATCGTTGCCTCGCGCACCCGACACAGCATCAGTATCCTGACCTCGCCGGCTCCCCTCACCAGTCTGCTCATCCACTATTCCTCTACTAGCAGTGATCCTACTCCTGATCTCCTTCGCAGAGAACTCTGCTGGTGTCACAGGATCGATGAAGAGGTGCATGGTATAGCCCGACCTTTCCAAGTGAACCTGTGAGCAGTTAGACAAAGGTTAGCCAGATGGAACCTGAGCATGCAGTTACTTAAAGTAGACAATGAATATGAGTAATTAAGTGGTTCTTAATGTGTTAAAATCAGATATTAATCACTAGTAAGCAGTTACTAACGATTAGTTTTCAATTATGAAATACTAATAAGCAGATAATGAAATTAAGGAGAAAGAAGGTGCTATTGTACGTACACCTATGCTCTTAGTCTTGATCACAAGGGCAATGGCTTCATAGAACAACACCATTAGTATATTGCGGATGCTGTTGCAACAACAACACACAAAGACACCCAAACAGCCTCCTTGTGCAGTTGGTCAGATACTCTACCTATTGTATCCCATCACAGGATTAGCTTGTTATCTTACATTATTAGCTTTATAGTATATAGCATATACCTTTACATCGCTGCAATCCGGAATGATGACTAGCTGATCATGCTCGTCTGTCACGCTTACACCTGGGAAAAGTACAGCTGACTCATTATTCGGTACCAATCAACGTAATGTGCATCATCTAATGGCTAAAAGTACGTGCAGTTTGAAATGACGCACTGCACTACAACAGAGTGTAATGCGAACCTCCCCGATATACTGATATAATAGACCCTGTGAAAATGGAGATAAACCTCGAGGGTTAATAGAGAAAAAGCAAGGATGAATGTGAGGGCTGTAAGGACGAGACGAACACGAGCCAAGGACAGAGGAGGGGAAAGGAGAGGGAAAGGGTAAGGATGTAATGAAGAGAGAGGGGAAAAGTAAGACAGACAGGACGAGAGTGAAAAAAGAGTGAGAAAGAAAGAGAGACGGGGAGGGAGAGAGGGGCGGGAAGAGAGAGCGAGAAAGAGAGAGAGAGAGAGAGAGAGAGAGAGAGAGAGAGAGAGAGAGAGAGAGAGAGAGAGAGAGAGAGAGAGAGAGAGAGAGAGAGAGAGAGAGAGAGAGAGAGAGAGAGAGAGAGAGAGAGAGAGAGAGAGAGAGAGAGAGAGAGAGAGAGAGAGAGAGAGAGAGAGAGAGAGAGAGAGAGAGAGAGAGAGAGAGAGAGAGAGAGAGAGAGAGAGAGAGAGAGAGAGAGAGAGAGAGAGAGAGAGAGAGAGAGAGAGAGAGAGAGAGAGAGAGAGAGAGAGAG
>NW_014577881.1:19758-40288 GCF_000485595.1 Priapulus caudatus | reverse complement strand
GTGAATTGTGCACGCGAGGAGAACATTGTGAGCCTCCGTATAAGGGAGTAAGGGATAGTGTCATTTAGCGTTCGTTTACTCAACAGTTTATCAAGTGGAACTACCCTCTGCTACCACTTGATAAAATCCCTAGTATACAAATTTAAAATAGCACACACATAGTTAGCTATCCCTTTCTGTAGGATCCATGTAATATACACTATTACTAGTATATGCTGCATAAGTGATCTGAAATAATGTGAAAAGAAAGATGAGCTCAATGCTGCATCTGCACATCTTGCTTCATTATTTAAAATTACTCACATGTGTGAGCATGTGTTGTTAACAAAGATAACAATTAAAAAATTAAAGTACAGAGTTATTGAAATGTGACATAAATAATGTATAAATTGGTGCAATATAAGAATAAATAAGAAAATAAAGAAATGTGTCAAGCGTGGCTCAAAAACGTTACAGATATGTGATTGCTGTTACACTCTGATCCCGCAGACCGTCACTTGCTGGCACACAGAGGCGCGTCATATTGTACACCTACCTGAGCTCCACGAGATGCTTCTCTCATGTGTCTGACCTAGATGAAGCCTCGCTTTACTGCAGGCTCCAACATCAGGAAAATGTGCCGACGTGGAGGGAAACGTGTAGTGTGCCCGGCTGTGAGGGAGGAGGCGGGGAAGTTGCGTCACTAGTTCTGCCTCCTCCTGCACTGTCACCCCTGCATTGAAAAACCACGATGACAATAACACAAGTGAACAAGATATTGATAAACTAATCTTTGCAATTTGTGCACGATGTGCCACATTATAATTTAAAAAAAAGCAATGGACACTGACGGCGAAGAACTTTCTCCCAGACAGAAAGTGTTTACTGTATACTATATACACTGGCATTACAATTTAGAGATGTGGTGCCGGTGGTTATGCACATGAGAAGGGCTTCGGATTCATTCATTCTTACTGATAGCATGATCACTTCCATGTTCAAACGCAAGAATATGCAAAACACGATATAATAACCAGCTAGTTTGTGAACATGTGCCTCCACCAGGTTATCAGTGAGAACAATTATGTACTTCTAACAAAGGTTTTACTTTATCAGTTGAAAACGAAAAAAACAACACAAATTGCCTAAATTCGGCCAATTGTGATGTAAACACTTAATTGTACCAATAATTATTTTGTGGATCTTCAAAAATACGTTTTTATGAGGCGTTACACTGCATCAACTGTTGTGAACATGGCCTAAAATGCTTAAAATGTGCACCTGCTTAAAATGTGTTATCTTGCTTTGTAAAAATCATACTCCATACTATCTATTTAATCTATACAATCTCTGTTATTAATAGTCCGCTGGTAACCTTCAGATAGTAACTTGCCGTTTGTCGGCTCTAGTGTCATGAGTGGGACACAATTTTAAGGTGGAAAGCACAGTGAGTGGCACGTCTTATTGTATACGGTCTTCGCTGGTGCGTACCTTCCGTCGGCTGACTGACGCCCTGGCCATAGTAGAGAACCACCGCGCAGTTGTTGTGTAGGAGCAGCTGCGGCGCAGGTTCCCGCTCTACGATGACATACAGCACGCCCCTGTGGTGCTGCGCGGTAAGAGAGTAGCACTCGGTACATGATAGCTTCGCCACCCCAGCCACTCCCGCTGCGACTCCGGGCAAACGCGCAGCCACCGTGGCCACGCCTGCTGTTGTATTAGCAGCAGCTGCCGTCGCCACCTCGGCCACTGCTGCCCTTGCCGTGCCCGCCGTTACGCCTGCATTGCACTCTGCCGTCTCGACCGTGTCTGCCACCTCCGGAGAATGCGCAGAGCGTCCATCTATGGAAGGCACGGCGATGACGTGACGGCCGTCCATGTCGCGTTTCAACCTCACCAGATGGCTCCACGCGTACTGTTCAGCCATCGGCCGTGATGCGTGGCCCGCATGGCTGAAGGTCAGGTAGGACACGTATTCTGCGACGGTTTGCGGCGGTGGCGGGATGTCCCACATGCAGAGATGGTGTGTGGAGGCGGTCTCGTGTGAGCCGTCATTGGGTGGAAGGCACACGGTTCGACTGCAGCAGTCCAGAACGTTCACCTGCAGAAATCAGAGCGTGTTACACACCCGATGTACCATCAGGGTACTCTGAGCAGGGCATGGGCTTTAATTTTAATAATATTAAATTTTAACAAAAAATTTACACATGATGCGACAGGCCTGATATTGGGTGTTAGTGCACATACACATGCAAAAGAGATATAAACCTTCTCATAGCTAGCTTATATACAGAGACTGAGTGCATACCATTAATCTCCTTATGGCATACCTTGGTTTGTGTGTGCGGCACAGAGAACGCCTTCACATGTAGCAGTGAATCGGTGTTGTTAACAATAGCAACACTAGACGTGAGCGTGACAACTCTAATGCCATGCTTTATAACGGATTGCAGAGTCAGGTAACATATCTGAAAACACATTTTCTCAGTAAGTTTCAATGTACGATAACCCCAGGAGCATTATTATTAAAGCCTTTGCACAGCCATTATGTTTACATCAAATTTGATTCACCTGGTTTAATGTTGACTGTACAGCTGTAATCTGACAGCACTAGCAATTGAATAAATAAATATAAATAAATAATAATGAAAGTGTCAATGACACTATAGCTCACATTGGGTGTGATAGACGAGGGAGATGATATTTAAAATTTGGTAAGTCACTAAGTGTTTCATTTATGACAGACCAAAATGTGATCAAATGTCCTTATTCCCCGTTTTATACTAATAGAAATTTCACTATTTTGTTTCAGGGTTAGTTTTGATGCAAAAATAAATGTTTCAGATCTGAATGTCTGAAATCTGGGCGAGAGATGGCGCTACGCCTAAATGATCGCCATTTTGGTTTTCGATTATCGCGCAAATAAAAGCAATAAAATATTCCAGTCAAATTACTGTAACGAAGAATCTAAAACACAATATTACACGTAGGTATGAGTAGGTAGGTAGGTAAATTTAACAAAATCGAATGAATCTAAATGGCCATTTTCATTTTTGTCAAAAAGTGAGCGTGGCTCTAAAGTAGGTCGACTGGCGTGCTCCAAAATAGGACGTTCAAATCCCTCCCATAGGAGTAACAACTGTATGCAATTTGAAACATGTGGGTTAAACGGTTCTTGAGTTATCGTTGACCGTATAAGCAGACACTGAAATGCATAGTGAAATTGACAAAATCTACCTAATTTGCATAATTTAAAAAAAATATAAAAACCTGTGTGATATGTTTTGGAGCCAGTCCTTATTCATTCACATACCAAAAATGAGCAATATCCGTTGAACCTGAACTGACTTATGGCCATTTCCATTTTTGCCAAAAAATGGACGTGGCTCAAAAGTAGGTCAACTGGCGTGCTCCAAAATAGGACGTTCACATCTCTCCCATAGGAGTAACAACTGTATGCAATTTGAAACATGTGGCTCAAATGGTTCTCAAGTTATCGTTGACCGTAGCCAAATGTTGACAGACAGACGGACAGACGGACAGACGGACAGACGTACGACAGACGACACCCCATGGCAATAGCTCATCTTGACGATGTCAAGGTAAGCTAATAAAAAATTAATTTAAGGTAACTGTTTATTTATACTGAATGACACCATCGTAGACTTCTTACAAAGCAGTTGTTACAAAGACTTGTTACAAAGCACGAACACTATGGGAGATCCTATATCTATATGTTTATGTCTATGTTTATATTTGAGTCATATATTGATGTCATTGCTGTGCTTGATGGACAGATATCAACTTACCCACAATTTAAGTTAGACTACAACAAAAGAATGAAATTTTGTTGAAGAAGTTTGAGCTAGGTTAGGAGTTTAGGACTGTGGACTAAATTACCCTTTCAATGTCAAAAGTGGCTTGTTATGATCTCCAAACGTCTCTTGAAATACCACAGTGTACCTGTTTAGTGTTGTCCTGTTCTAGCAGGATTGTTGTGTGCGTGTAACCATGTCGACACAGAATTCCCTTGATTGCAGGGTAGTATCGCATAGACTGATCTTCTTCATCAGACAGCTGAATAGGCTCAGAGTACGAGCATATCTCTCCAGAAAGCGATAAACCGAGCTTGAATGTGCCCTGCAACATGTATACACACGTATATTCACATGATGCCTATGATAGAGATGTACAGACCATGCATGCAGCACTCACCAGAATGACAAATAGCGCAAAAGGTCGAAAATCTTTCAGATTCTAGAATACCGTTTTTTTACCTAGCTAGGGATGAAAATTAATGTTACATTAAAATTACCCTGATGACTCAGAGTTAAAACACATATAATTGCCTAAGGAACTGCCATATGGTCCTTAATTGTAGGGTTATACTGCACAAAGCTACACAAGACCTAACGTCATGTGGATTTACCTCAATTACAGATGGTGCCATAGACTGCCCACTGGCTACTGTCCATTCAGTTGTATTCCCACTCGAAACGACAAGAGTCCAGTCGGTGTCATTGACCAGTAGGCACCATGGTTTCACGTCCACAAGAAGGGTGTTACATGCTGGCCACAGCTGCGCCATGTCCACCTGTAGCTCAACGTCCGGCTGGTCTGTGATCTCACAGTGCCCCGCTGACTTCAGATGTGGTCTGCACTTATTGAACTCTGCAAACATCTTCAGATCTCTAGGTAAACGTACAAATATAACAATGATAATTTTATTATTATTAATAAAAAGAAGAATTTGTTAAGAAGATATCCTCATTGCCACTATGTAGTTCATTATTACTATGTTAGTTATTATTATAACATTAACGACAAACTCGCCTGTCAGATAAACTGACACTTTTAAAGAGATTATACCTACATACTTAAAATGAACACGATTAACACACATTCACATCACACCTTTCCATGTCCTCAGAATTGTATGGCCAGAGTAGCTCATGGTCTGATTGCCAGCCATGGCAGAGCTGGTCAATATCCACCTGACTGACTGGCTGTTTTGGCAGTTGCTCCACCATGCCCACTGAGAGAGGCAATGAGGGGCTGGACGGCTTCAGGTTTTTCCTATAACCACACACACAGAAAAACACAGAATAAACTTGTGGTAGTGGGTTTTCACAGGGCATACTAGAAATTGAAATCAATGCTAGTTGAGTCAATAATAAAAATAAATTAATATCAAAATCAGTGTTGATACTTGCTAGATACTGGCTGGCTCATAGGTGACTGTGAGGATAGTAGGAACTGGAGCTATAGAGACTGACCTTAAAGCAAAGGAGCAACCTACCCCAGCTGAAACGTGAGGCTGTGTGCGAGCTCCCCACACGGAGGCCACAGTTGATGCTCCTGGCCTTGACCTTCGACCTGTACATGCTGGGTGGCATGCATCCTCTGAGTGTGCACGTTCATGATGAGGGGTTGGGGTAGGTGGGTGCGCACAACAAATAGTGGAGTGAGCAAAAGCTGCAGAGAGAACAGATGGAGAGTGAATAAGAATCCGTGGTGGCCATGCCTTCCCACAGCTGTCAAGAACAAAGATGACTCTTGACATTGACACATGCTGACATTGTCCCATATCCACAAGACACCGACTTTGTCACCTGCCCGTATTTACATAGCAGTGACATTATCAAGTGTTTACATGCAATAACATACGCGCCACGTAGAGCGCTGATAATGTCCGTTATGAGATGTGTGGATCTGGATATTGTTCATATGGAAATGAAACAACAGAAATGGAATAAATAATTTCAGTTCGTTCATGATCTGCTTCATTATATAATGTAACGGTAATTCGCCAGTCAGCTCTGACTCACCAGTCTCTGTGTAGTGGCTCCGAAACTCTGGCAAAACCGCTGACACCAGATGTGAACAAAGTTCCCCTTCTCCTCTAGTGGAACCTTTAATAACTCTGGCTCTTCTGTCACGTGGTGTAACTCCTGGGACCATGGTGTATCGAAGCCCTCTCTGGGCAAGTGAGAATGCCCCAGACCAGAATGCTGCACCAGGTGCAACTGCTCTTGGGATGTATTGAAGTCCAACAATCTGACTCTCAATGAAACTCGGTCATCCTCCTGCAGTTATTAACAGAACCGCGTAAAAATTCCAAATAAAAATAAACTGGCTGGCATCTAGAACTAAGCAATATCTGCGTATGCATCGAGTGCCTGCTGGCAATGTGAAAAATAGTGTGAAAACAATGGTTCTAGCTAAATTTTAATATATATTTAATATATATTTTACATTTACTGAATGTGTTATGCGCATGCTTGTATGAACTATATATTAAATGTGTGTAATTAATTACCTCATCGGTTCAGTAAGAAATATGATGCTGCAGTCAGAGTAATAGTTATAGCATATTAGTAAGGTGAACTTATGCTGTGTTTGTTGAGAGGATATGGATAGGTGCATATCACGTACCACGAGTGCACAAAGCTTGATTGGATTTTGTAAGCTGGATCTTGGATGTAGAGTATTGCTGCAGCGAATATGTAATTACCTCTACTATACAAGAAGGTACGGTGTCACTGCAGCCTAGCATCAGATAACAGAATGTCATTGGCACGCCCTCATCTCTGCGCACGATCAGCTGCACCTCCACACGATGAGAGAGACGGCTAGAGAGCAGCAGCAACCCACTCACTACAATCTACCAAAACAATAATATTATATTATATCAAGGTGTTTTACGAAATTCTTGAAACACACTCGAAAAGCACCAAATACGAAATTGAGTCAATAACATTTAACCAGTTTTCATTTGATAGCTGGATCACCTTTTCTAAAATACTCTGAGGAAGAACCTCATGTGTGTGCGTACGTGCGTACACATGCTGGTGCGCGTGTGTGTATGAGAGTGTAGGACTTTCCTAATAGAGAAACTACAATAGTGTTATATACATAAAGATGTCCACGAAAATAACAATGATTGCCATCACGTACAGCCAGGTGTAGTAATATCAACTATCACCACGAATAATTAGCTCAGGCTATGACGTTGGCTAGTATAAGTAATGCGAGATATGTCAGCTATATAAGTCTGAGGACACAGGTGCCAAACACAATAGCCAAGCTCTACCTGCTTCTGAAAGTTTGTTACAGGTGCCAAACACAATAGCCAACTCTACCTGCTTCTGAAAGTTCGTTAGTTGCTTGATCTTGACGACAAGGGTCTTTTTGATTCCATCGTGCGTGATGCAGGCAACGTGGCTTCCTGGCTGATCAATGTTGATGGCAGGGCTCCACTCTCCTCCCATGCCCTCCACACTCAACTTCAGCTCCTGTGGACCGAGTGCAAAACTAGCAACATTACGAATGAAGATTGAACGAATGCTAATGACTAAAACAATTAAAAAAAAAAAAACAAGACCGACGCCTATCTTCTACTTCCTACCACTATGACTATCACAACTACTACTACTACCACCACTACAATAACCACACATGGCCACAGTGTAACAAGATTTTGTTATGCATTTTACTGTACATGTATATGTGTACGTATCTACATATCTACATGTGTAAGCAAGCCTGCGTGCACGCATGTAAAATGTATGTATCTATGAAAGTACATGATTACATGCAGACACACGAACAATTGAAATACAAGTAGCGGTAAGCAGCTGGTGCTACCTGTTTGTGCTTATGCGTTCTCCAGCTATAGGCATACATCTCACCGCTCAGTACTATCAGGCTTTCTCCCGTGCCGATCTGTAAAACAGGCACCAGATATTTCACTGCTGAACTTGCTACAGATTATGTGCGTTGCACATAACCAACACAAACTGAAGATAATCTATTCAGAGACATGTAACCAGCAATACACATGGACAGTTGTCAATGCATGGAAATAAAACAGGAGGACGTTCTGACATTAATAAGTCTGGAATTGCACCTGGCCAATTAGCAGAGCCTCATCCGTGTCATTGCAGATGACATAGCTGCCCATTATGACCTGATCCCCATCAAGGTTGTGCATCTGCAACCCGAATAAAGGTGATATGATGAATGACTTACGCCATCTGCCCGTTCACTAGCTCAGTTTCATATTCTCAATACGGAACAGCGCCCATAGAATATCTAGGTTCAAAAGCTAAGCCAAGTGAAAGAATTTTGGCTATTAATTTTGGCTACTCCAACTCATGGTACGTCGTGCAAAACAGAAATGAATTAAATTAGAATCAAAGAATAAATTTTTTAAATTATTTCTTTGAGTTTTAACTTCTTTTTTTTCAATAATAAATACCATTAACGAGAACTTTTAATGAATTTTGTAAGTTGCTTGGACTTCCAAGTGTATCGGACACATAAAGTACAGACATAAATTGAAATATAAAACTTTAAATTAAAATTAAATTTGTCACACCATATGCTGCAGTGGTGCCATGGTGTGTGTGCGCGTGTGTGTGCACACGTAGACGTACGCGAGGCACTTACCTGCCTCCAGGCTAGCAGAGCAGAGTGAAGCGTGTGCACACCACTCTGCCCGAGCCTCAAGACTAGTGGCTCCATCTCCAGGGAGCAGTTGAAATGTCCATGGTCATCCTCGAGCTGCAGCTGGAAGAGGCATGTCTCCAGCAGCGGCATCATGGTCAGGTTCCTATACTCGACGACATCACAGCTGATGCTGGCTGCACACTGAGACAAGATAGGTACGTGTTACTAAGGTGCTGCGCATCTTCTATTTGATGGCAACCATTTTTAAATACAAGATGGCGCCCAGATACCATGC
The DNA here is from genome assembly GCF_000485595.1 of Priapulus caudatus. Taxonomy (NCBI): domain Eukaryota; kingdom Metazoa; phylum Priapulida; class Priapulimorpha; order Priapulimorphida; family Priapulidae; genus Priapulus; species Priapulus caudatus. Next base: position 31,563 of record NW_014577881.1, on the reverse strand, counting down.
CGATGGAGATGGGTACCCGATCGCATACGAATGTACATATCTTAAACTACCTTCGTGCCAATTTTCATGCTTTTGTCAAAAAGTGCACAATTATATCCCTAGCTCCTCTACTATTCATGATACATTTATGCGAGACACGCGTCATGTAGCCACTACATCGAAACAGCCGGAGATGAGACACTGAGGCGAGACACATTTACGAGACAGCATTGTGAAACACTAAGGCAAAACAGGTGTCAACCAAACATTGAGGCCAGACACATGGCAAGGACAGACTGAGACGAGACACCGCTGAAGCTAATGATATTGCCCCAGGACTAACAGAAACTATTTCTTGTTTTTCCATCTATTATTTCTCTTTTTGGTTATTCACATTACCGCATAAACTTTAAGTGTGTGTGAAAAGCTAGACCAAAAAAATTACTCCACATCCACTGCATATATCGTATATTGTTAGAAAATCTTAATTCATATGTATATACAAATTGATTAATGATATCAGGAGTGATATAATAGAGGTTATTAATCTAATAATGCTGCACATTATGCAGATGCTGACATGACATGAAAAATTGATATTGCTGTAATTACTTCCAGTTGGCCACGATCTCGCCACCGCTTGTAATATGATGTCGGAGATTCCATCGAGACAACCAAAATCTCCTGCTCTGTTGATTCATGTTCATCAAGGCTAAACGAGCGCAACTTGTCAGGAAGGCCTACAGACAGCAAAATGCGTAAAAAGGGTATCTTCCTTGCGTATTAATTTCATAACGTTTTCATGCCAGCACACAACATTGAGCGCATACCCTAACAGTAAAAATGATCAGCACTAAAACTGATATACTGTAATCACAGCAGCCATTTTCCACGAGTAAGCTTTCATGACTACAACTTTTGGTAAAGTTGGCAGATTTTAACACCCAATAGTAACTGCATGCTGCAGAGATCTGTAGCAGTACAGCAGTAGACGAGATAACTTTGACAGCATGCTGCTTGAATGAGGTTTCTAGTGCCAATGCATTAGACAGCACGACTTTGGTAATATACCAATTTAATGACATGTACAGTTTACATAATATCAGGGGTTAATAATTATTATCGCATGATGATATGTAGTGCTAAGATGACAGAGCACTCATGACTGCAGTAATAACTACACGGTGTACCCACTTTTTCCAAGGTGCTGTGGATGCTGACACAGGCGGAACTGCAGCAGGCTGACGCTGACACATGCCAGCACGGTTGCCATCAGTGCCGGGTTGAAGCAGGAGTCGATGTGCATGCAAGCAGCTAGCACAGTTGGGGAAAATGGTGGCGCAACCTCCATGGCAGGCCTGCAACAAAATAACAGTGAATACTGATGCCTTTCATCTTTCTCATATACTGCTGTTCTCTTCTCATAGCTAGTCACTGTCACACACAGGCACACACGCACACACGCACACACGCACACACACACACACACACACACACACACACATATACACACACACACACACACACACACACACACCACACACACACACACACACACACACACACACACACACACACACACCACACACACACACACACACACACACACACCACACACACACACACACGCCCCAACACACACGCACACACACTACACACAGCCACACGCATACACGCACACACACAGACACACATGCACACACACACACATACGCATACACGCATACACGTGTGTGCATATATATATATACGCACCCATACAGCTGCTGCTGCTGTTGCTGGTGGCCGATGATAAGCACTCTCCACACATTCGAGGCAGGCATTTCGAGTGAATCTTTTGGCAGGTTCAGACTATAAGAGGCACTCTCAGACAGCGTGAAGTCCTTGGCATCCAGAAATATGCGACGCAGTGGGTCCCAATATTGCAAGACACATGGGACCTGTAATAAGGCAAACGCTCCAGCTATAAGGCAACACCGCAACACACATACAGCAATAGTATTTTGTAACAAGCTTATGACAGTCAAGTAATGCTGCCTGAATTGCGTGCCTATTTATTTAACTAATGAGGTATTCATTATTTATTTATTAATAGCTAATTATTTATGATTATTTATTAATTAAATTAAATTTAGCTGCTTTGTGTAATTGTAATAGTCAAATGCATAAAACAGCAATGCATCTGTCTAAGGTCTACGGTCTATCTATCTACGGTATGTCAGGTCTGGACAGTGACATACCATTGGATGTTGTTCAGATACAACATCGCTTTTCAGTGTACTTCTGATGGGCACGGGATCAATGGTGACCTTGGTGAGCGACCTTGGCTCAGGATACCGCCAGGTCATCGTACTTTTATCAGGGCAAAACACTATTTCCCACGTTGCTGGCTCCTTCCCTAAACAGTCTGGAAGCACCCACAGCCAGTATTAAGTATGAGGTGTTAGAGAACATAGCACAGCATTATTATTTGTAATTGATTATGAATTTAATATATCTGTAATATGCAAGACTTAGATGATACTAGACGCTTCCATCTCAGAAACATGATTTGCCAGCTCCATGACAGTGGAACATACCTGTGTCATACACATACTCAAAGCTGCCAGTCCTTAGATCATCTAATCCCTGTACACATCCCTGACACTGCTTTTTACTTTTTGGCATCTTATCATTGCTGGCAGCAGGACCCACACTGGAGTATTCCTGAAAGTTAAGTTGAAGTCAAGATGTGTGGGACAATTGATACGTGCAAGCCATAATAATTATTCATCAAGCCAACTAGGTACCGTCAACACACCAGGAGTCTAACACAATGAACAGATTATCAGATGCTCTATTTATCATGTTATCCTGATCACATAGATGAAAAAGTTACTAGCGGATTACCTTTAGGAATTGATGCACATGAGTCAGTAGAAGTTCAATGCAAAGTACATTTTCCTGACCCATGGTCAGAGGTACCATCTCAGTCTCTATGAATAGAGTGACTAGTGGGATGGAGTGAGCTCCCCCTGCATCTCCCACCCACAGCACACCAATGCTGGCATCCAGTGTTACAGGACCCACAAATTGGCGGCAACAGTCGAAATATGCCGTCTTTAACATCAGACCATCCACATGCCCAGAGATCAGAATTTCATCGGGAGTGCCTAGACAAATGCGAACAGCATCTAAATAAAATGTTGGCAAAACGTGTGCAAAACAGCTTATATCCACTCTCTTTGCAATGCAATTATGTTACAGATTTTAATAAAACGTTAATTTTAAACATTGTTCACTTGTATCATGTTATTCAAATTTACCATGCAATGCCTGCATATTTTTAATGCAACAGTATTTCACACTCACTAATGAACTGAATGAACCTAACCTTGATGACAGAGACTGAGATTCAACTTAGCATCACTCCCGAGCACAGACACAATTAGCTGGGGACGCGAAGCGCACCACGGCATTGTCTCCATGACGACAGAAATCTCATTGGTGTTGAGGTGAACACTAGTCACATATTTTAGAAGAGTGGGAACTTGAATGTTGGTTTTCGCAGGTTTGATGTGATGGTCACCTATGCAGTTATGATTGCGATAAGTAATATAATGCATATTATGACATACAATAAATGCATTCGTATTTTTATTATACCAAATTCAGTTAGAGTAAAATCTATACATTATTTATTATGCATTATACTGGGATATAGTCTATAATGGTACAACCATCATTATAACATAATGTTTATGAAGTAAAACGCATGTTAACGGTGTTTCTCTTAACTGCATGGCATTCAGAGACTGCCAACTACTTATGTGCATGAATATTCGCAACAGTACAATCTCTCTTGATAATATCTACTCAAATTAAATGCACCACCACATTCCTACTCTATGTGAAACGTTATGACATAATAATAATCAAACTATTAATATAAAACAGATTTTATAAAGGCTATATCCAATAGAATTTATATACTGATTAAACCAATGGTATCAAGCACAATGTCTAAAGAATTAACGTTTTTTACTCTAAAGCAGCCCAAGCATCTGAGCCTGTGATATTATACCTGTGTCAGCTGATAGCTTTAAAAAGTTGTCTAGAGTCTGGTAGTATTCGATCACTTCTTTTAGCTTCGCAAGGCTCAAGTTGATTGTCAGAGGGCACTCCAATCTTATTCTCACACTCGCTAGATAACAGCAAATATGGACTCTTGAGAATTAAAATCATGCAGCATGCCATACAGCATCGATTAGTGGCACTGCCATACCAGCATGAATGATGACAGTCATACTAAATTACAAGTGCAGATTGTTTACCTAGACCACTCAGGAAGTCGACAGCAGTGATAGTATACAAGTTAGGCAAGCAACCCGTCTTGGGATCTGCTCTGCCAGGCTTCGTATCCAACCAATGTAGAGGATAGTCATGCATGCAGGGCACCAGCTTCTCTCCAACATCTACAAAATACATGCACACACACTGCATTGCCATCATCATACCATAACACAGGCACAATATTTGTCTTACAACTGATGTTTCAAAACGTTTTGTTTTGTTTTATTGTTATGTGGTAATTGCAGTGTATTTGACATATAAAATGGCAGAGGCATGGGGATACATTTGATTCTATTGATTATACTTACTTTTGATAATATCACAACTAAACATTTCATATTTGAAAGATGAAACTATTCTCATCTTTACCTTTTAATTATCGCTGTTCTTCAAACTTAGTGGCAGTCAATCACTGTACATTTACTTAGAGCACCCAGCTGGGCTCTATGATTCTATAGTAGAGGTTTCAATGACATAGACTAGTAAACTGCATGAGCAAGGTATGTACAACCGAATATGAAACCACGTCAATTGCTTATTACTTTTACATTTTGCCGATCGCGTAAACTATGTGTACACACTAGCGAGATTAATAACTATGCACTCAATTCAAACCTGTATAGGTCAGACATATCGCTCACCATATATATCAACTGGGCTCTGACCACCTCTCACCACCACATTGTAGCAAGAAGCCTCAATCTTCTGTTTGTTGGGTTTGCACAGGACATAGGTGTGGGGCTGGGAAAACAGCACGTACAGGAACGGGTGCACTTTGCACGCCGGTGCCCGACCACACCGGCTAGCTTCCTCCATTTCGTCAGACGAGCTGTGCAGCAATGAGCCATGGGGCTGTTGCTGCGCCGCGCTACGGCACTCCTCCCACATCACATCGTCTACGTCTGCCGAGGGTGCATCTGTCGTCACGACGCCCGTCGCCAATGGCAACCCCTCGGCGACTAACTCACTGGCATGCTCGAACAAGTCCTCGCCGATCAGCGAGGCAGTTGATATCGATCCGTGCGCGTATGTGCCAGCTGGCGCGCTCTGCGTCCAGCCCCCCGCCGGCACGGCTACGCTGCCCGGCGCCTCTGCAGCGATTAGGATCGGCAGATCTACGCGAACAGGGTCGGTGGTCCCCGTGGGTCTCCTGCGCCGCTCTGTAGCCGTGCCCCGAGCGTGTTCCTCAACAGAACCGGCTTGGCGCTCCGGTTCGCTCTCCGCTACGGAGTACGCCGCCACTGATATGCGACCGGCTGTCAACAGTAGGTCGAACGAGACGAACGCCTCGCTGCCAGTAGGTGGCGCTTCTTCCTCAGCCATCGTTTCCGGTAGCGTGCGGACCGATTCGCGGTCGCTGAGCAACGGCTCGTGGCTAAGCGTCTCCCGGCCACTGTCCTGCCGACTCGACACCAAGCTCTCAACTCCGCTGTCGTTTACGTTGGCGAACGCTCTACCATCGACACCTGCTCCACTAGGGGCTGTATTGGGCTCAGCCAAGCCGCTGAAGCTCTGCTTGCAAAGCCTAGCTACCTCCTCAAGATTCTCAGTGACAAAGCCATGCACGAACTCAACCTGGTGGCTGTTTATGTAAAAGTCCAGATCACTGGTTATGTTAACTTCCACAGAATGACCGCATACAAGGACGGGCTGTAACAAAACCAAAGATGCATGTTCTAGTGACAGCAATCAGTAGATAGTAACTTCTACTAATGTAACTCATGTAGCTGATAGATCAGTGCATAATTGTACATTTTTAACTTTGTAGGTAGCTAAGAGTTTTGGGAGGATGGAAAGTTATGTTGTTGAAAAAGACAAAAAACACAAATCTTGTGCATAAATGTGTACATACCTCTGAAGATAAGCTCTTATCAGATGAATAGTTACTGTACACTATGGAAGGTGCCGCCACCAATCGTAGATCAAACTTTGAGACCAAGGGAAGATGCCTGATCACTTTTTTTACCGATTCACTGAAACATGTAAATTAGTATGTATTAGTAGCTTGTATAGTACATCAGTTATTCTAGTAAAATATAATACCTATACAATAATCCCAAATGTTAGCAATAACAGATTACTACTTGTCAATTTAAAGATGGTGTTTCCATATCAAACAACCTTCGATCTCTATGCTTTGTGATTATAATAAACACAAAAAGTAAATATTTCACTTCTCACTGCCTGAATCACATGAGTGAAAGTACAATTTTTAGGTACACTGTTTTTAAGCTTGCAATTCATCAGAACATAATGAAATACAAAAGTAACTTCAAGGTATGAAAGCTTTTTTGTGTATTTTATTTCATGCTTCTTCTCCTTCTTCGAGTCCGGATCTGGAATTTATTAAATCAAGTATAGTGCCACTGTTCCACACAGCCGACTGCCTCCAGGCCCCCCCTTGGAAATCATTTCATGCTAAGAAGTAAGAACAGAACATTGATGTGGCTAGAGAGGAGCATTAGGAGATTAAAAGTCAGTAAGGAGACATCAGGTTCGAGAAACAGACGTACTTGAGCGCAAATCCCTGATTCCACTCCAGAGCTGGGTTCTGCCCTCTGCTATCATTTGCATGTTCATCCTGCAGTACTACACTCTCCCAGAGGCCTGTCACAGAGATCACGTTCCATTAGGGTTATTAGTATGAATGAACACACACTACCAAGATACATGCATCAACAATGCTGAACACTGCTAGCTCGTACACGAATGTGTGTATAAAGCATGCTTAGATTAAAAAACTTATAAAACTAAATAGCTGTAATAATTTCTTTTTTATACTCGGGGATTGTGGATTGTACCTGTAAAACCATGTTTTATAACATTTAGGTAGTGATTACAAAACATGCACACGTAAATTTCAATTACAACAATGGGGCACACATTACACACATAACGTTAGGTATAGTAACATACAGATTAAATGTAAAAATTCGGATAAATATTGTAAGAAACACAATATATACATATGTAAGAATTAGTATATGATAACAAGGTACGTATCATATGCAGACACACGACTGGTATAGTTAGATGTGCATTACGCAATAGATATAGTAAGGAACACATTACACGGGGGTGCATACATGTTTGGCAGAGTGACACATATGTGTGACAGTGCTACAACTGTGGATCTTGGGATATTGTGGATACTGGGGATGTGCTACAGTAACCGATACCTGTGCTGATGCCGAGCCCACAGATATCCAGCTGATACTGCCTGTCTTCTATATCCGAGCCTGGAATATGTGTAATGCGCGCTCGCTCTGCCTTCTGGAACAAGTCCTTCCGAACCAGCAGCCGCTGCAGAGGGTTGTCAGCCTGCGGTGACAGCGACACCGTGTCTATCTCCATCACGCACATGTCGCTGCAGGTGCTGAGCGACAGCAGCTGCTCCCTGCAGGGCGCATCGCTCGTCACACGTCCACGAGGATCTCTCCCGGCGACCCTGGGCGCGTGCAAGGAGGGCAGGAACACGCGCAAGGTGTTCGCCTTGAGGTACAGCAGCGGCAGACGGCCGCTGGTCACGTGCCAGCCAGCTTCGTCGCTCCCCGACCCGCCGCGACCTTGGCCGCGACCTTGGCCGCCGCGTTCCCGCGCGCACGCCGAAGATCGACGGGACACGCCGCCACTTTCGGTCGTGTCCACCTGGCTCGCGGACTGCTTCGCCTGGGTGGTTCTGCGTGCCGGGGATGGGGGCGGCACGCGTCGGGGGCGGCGCGTAGCGCAAGCAAGCGGCACGGGCCACGGCGCGGGCGCCACACGATGTCGGAGCGGTGGGCGCTCGCGCGGGGACGACCGGGGCCGGCGCGCCGAGGGGATCGGACGACGGGGGTCGGGAAGCGGGCGCAGCGTGACGTCGAGCTCGCCAGACGTGCGGCCGACGCAGCGTGCCCGCCCGAGCGGTCGTCGGCGGTGACAGCGCTCGCGCGGCGGGGGGCGGGCGGGAGGGAGGCGGTGGCGGTGGTGGCGGCGCCGCGCCCAAGCGGCGCTGCACGCTCTTACTCTGCGCGCGCTGAACGTCAGCGAAGGAAAGCCGCATGACTTGCCTCGGACCCGTGCGGCGAGGGCGAACAGCGGGGAATACGGCCCGACACCTGTGAGGCCAAACCATCATGTAAGTATGTGTCTGTTCAATAACAATAGATGATGGAAACATGTAGTAAATAATTCCTGTTCAATAACAATAGATGACGGAAACATGTAGTAATTAATCTGCTTAATAATGATAGATGATGATACCATTATAACTAATCTGCTCCTTATCCACACAGAGATGATATAACATGTTAAATTAAGTCTGCCTCTTATAACGAGAGATGCATGCATAACATGCTAGTAATCTAATCTGCTCAGTATAACGAAGAGATGATGCATAACATGTAGTAATTAATCTGCCTCGTATAACGAGAATTGATGATAACATGTGTCAATTAAATCTGCTCATAACGGAAGATGATGATAACATGCTAGTAATAAATCTGCACTCTATAAACGAGAGATGATGATAAACAATGTAGTAATTAATTCTGACCTCTATAACGAGAGATTGATGATAACATGTAGTAATAATCTGCTCTATAACGAGAGATGATGATAACATGTAGTAATTAATCTATAACGAGAGATGATGATAACATGTAGTAATTAATCTGCTCTATAACGAGAGATGATGATAACATGTAGTAATTATCTCTCTTATAACGAGAGATGATGCATAACATGTAGTATATTAATCTGCCTCTATAACGAAAGATTGATGATTAACATGTAGTAATTAATCTGCTCTATAACGAGAGATGATGATAACATGTAGTAATTAATCTGCTCTATAACGAGAGATGATGATAACATGTAGTAATTAATCTGCTCTATAACGAGAGATGATGATAACATGTAGTAAATGTAATTTGATCAATAATAACGATAAATGTTTTGTAATAGTTACACGGTGACATCTGATAAAGAATACCTGTCATTACACATGCACTACCACGTACCTGCAGGCATCCTGTACGAGTAGTAAGAATCTGTGTATTATGAGCCAATTTTTCTGTGCATGTCAGAATCACACCTTCGTAAGCTCCAGGTGACCAGCTAGTCTCTCCTCTCCTGTAACCATATACAACTGTCAAACTCAATAGAGCTGACCACATGGTTTAGCCACCTTACATAAAATGCACTCAATCACAATCAAATACACTTTGTGAATGTGATGCACCCTCTTTTACTATATTGTGTATTATATGCTCAACCATTATTCAGTGCACTTCACGTATAGCAATAACCTCTTTTGGTAATGGCTGACATCCATTGTGGCAATCCTTAGCTTGGCTTTCTGATAAATCTCTTGCAGATCTATCGAGGACGTGACGTCTTCAAGCGTTCCAGAAACACAGAACTCTAAAAGTAAAAAAAAATCCTCTGTATATACATCGCTAATTCCTCGTAGAACAATTTTATCTAAGATGTTAAGTAGTACAATAATGAACTTCATATAATTTTTTTATTTTATCCGCTTTTACTATCTTTGAAGTCGCATGCTCTATTTCGGTTTTATTTGTTCTCTATTCCTATGAAACAGACCAGTATTACCGACTCTTAACCTGCCTAACTATCAATTCCATATAGAACCGTAACATATCAAATCAACCTTACTATACATAGCAATAAACTAACCTGATATTCGTTAAATAACAGAATCTGAGGTATTCTTCATAAATTATACAGAAAGTACAATATCTCAATCATCATTATTTTATAAATGCATACATGTATAGTTAATATATGTACTTTTTGTGTTATTGTTTTATAATATGTTATATACATATTATAATATGTATGTATATTTTTACTGTTAGTTTTATGTTTTATTTTTATTTTTATGTTACTATTACTACTAGTAGTACTACTACTACTATAGTACTAGTGATATTATTATCATCATAATTAAAAGATCACTGGAATTTATAGATAATCAGTAGGAGTCTCACCAGTGTCGTCATGGAGATTGCCATAGAGGTTAGCAGCAATCTTTGCGACAGTCCACTGCATCCACAATGAAATGGCGAGCCGCCTCGGCACCGGTGTGTCTATCACAGGAGGATGCTGGCCCGCTACACGACTGCAACAATGCCTCACCCTATAGTCAAGCGTGTCTCGTTTCAACGTTCTTGATGCTGAAGGCAATGGCATTTAAGGAACATTTAGCATTTTTTTAACATGTGGAGTGAGAAAATGATGTAAAATTCATTTACCCTGTATGACTATCGGTGTTAGTTTTACTCGCGGTTGTTTGGCTTGGTGACGACACTGCTGCAGGTACAGGTAATGTCGTGTTAGCCTGCACATTTGCTCTCGGCATAGTAGATACTTTCACGGCTTCAGAGATATGGCTCAACCCGGACACAATCTGTGTGGACAGCCTGTGTACTAGCATGACCTAAACGAAAATATTTCATACTGTTATGAATTACAAAGTTCATTGAACATTTAGCCAGTAGTGTGACACATTTATTAACAAGTTATATATAATGTGCTTTAATAGAGTGGTTTCTCAATAACAACTGGATTATATATATATATATATATATATATATATATATAGCTTTGTTGAAATGATTATTGATCGAACATTACCTAAGTTAGCATTCGTGCATATATACCTGTGGCTCTGAGCAGCTGAGCACACAATGATCCACATCTGTGTGAATGACCAGACCCATAGACTTTAGCTCCGACTCATTGCTCTTCTTCTCACTCATATGCTTTGCTGCCACGGCAATAGTTGATGACAGACTTAGTCGCTGCAACAGCTGCAGAGGTGCCCGTCCTCGGTGTAAGGAATAAGCACTGGCATTGCATATGCTTGCCTTCCATGGTAGATGTAAGCTGGCACCTGCAAGCAAACGACGGTAAACCTGCAGTAGCTCTCAACACATAATTTACACTAATAACTTGACCTTTATCTACTCCAGTCACGAAATCAAACCTACAGTCATAAGTAATCCAGGAGTCAGTACACCAACGAATATATTTAGCAGCACAATTGATCAAGCCTGCACCATTGGCAATAACTATAGTCAATGCAATTTAATTGATTGATTTATTGCTAAAATTGTATTTACCACGTGAGCTAGGTATGAAAACAGGTAATTCCTCTGTGCTGATTGGATCTCCACTGCTGTGTACAGAGACCTCAGGACAAACTAACACCAGTGACTCAGGTAGAGTCTCACTCTGGTACATTTGTCTAAGGTGCACCCTAATACTGCCAGCAGTGTCAGACTGGGGTGACAGGGGTGTGGGTGATGCTGGCAGGGATGTAGTGGGCAGAAGAATGGTCACAGACCTCACATCAATCTGAATATAGCAGAGTCACGCAATAACATTTATTAACAAATAAGTTGTTACTATTACTTATTTTTTGTTATATATCTTTATAAATTGTTTACTACTAGTAGTTATGAAAAAAAGTAACATGGTATTACATAA
>NW_014577881.1:2772-19748 GCF_000485595.1 Priapulus caudatus | reverse complement strand
TATACACACACTGAATATTATATCTATTCACATATCCTTCCTTATCCTGCTAGAATTATTTTGAACAGTATGGATTAATACTATAGTTAAATGAACATTAAGTACTTATGCATGCACTTATAGACTCACACAACTTTACAACAGCACTGCAGGCAAGCAATGTATGTATTCAGGCATGCACTATAATATATACAACGTCTCGAGATAGCAGTGTAGCATGCAGACTCTCACGCATACACTGAACCACACACCTGCACCACGGCACATCTCAGGTGAGGATAGAGCAGCTCCAACTTTTGTCGCAACCACATATCACGTGGAGTGTCAGGCGTGACCTGCTCTGGTGGCTCTGTGGTTGCCTTTGACTCAGTCTGTTCGGTGCACTCCTCCATCCACGACACATCTGCGGAGCTACTACACTTTGATCCTCGTCCTGTTGAAAAAATCTATCATATTATTGCCACCTGGGAATTACTCACTCAGAGATGGAGAGAGAGGAATAGACTGAGAGAGAGGGAGAGAGAAAGGAAGAAAGAAAGAGATGGTTAGAGAGAGCTAAATATGCAAGCATGAAACCCCTATGTGTAGTGACTGTGAACCCATTTTCCGAAATCAGTAAAAAAATTATCGTTACAACTTCGCAAGATGCGCTCTAGACCTATCAATATTTCGCTTTACGTTTATAAATCATTATTTCACTTTCATAGTCAATAAATGCTCGCATGAGCTGGACAGCTCTTATTTGCTAAAGCTGCAACTCCGTTGCTCACTGCTAATTATAAGAAGTCTAGTAAGCCGTACCCGTGCTTTTGGCCGTGTCACTCTTCTCATCTGCAGATTGCTGTCTTGGAGACTGCACTGTCACTGGTAAAACCGGCACAGCGCGGGGTTGATAACCCAAGCTGCTGAACAGTAGTGGGTCAATGCAGGCAACTACCCCTGCCAGCTTGAATTCTAGCACTGCAACAGCTAGCAGAAAATGACAGATTTACTTAAATCAGCCAGCCAAACAGAACCCTACCAAATATCAATGCAGGTATTCTGCTTAGGTGAAACACTGACAGTGAAAGCCACTTCTGCAGTGTACTTACATTCAAATTACATTGAATTTGGCGTTTTAACGATGCATTAGGGTCAATCATGCAGAATTTACTTCAAGTAACTTAAAGTATGTACAAAAGGCATATTAAATAGATTCTATGGAACACACAGATTATCAAGACCATTCCATACTAATACTATAGCATGACCTGATTGGAGACTATAGGTCAATTAAAAACAAGTGTGGTTGGATGTGACCTGATTAACCTATCGAAATGCAGGAGAAGATTTGATCAACTTTAATGACTTTTTACCCTAGGGTAAATTATTTAGCTTACATATATCAATGTGTCATGTATGCCATGATTGCAATTGTTTCTGTATCACGTACTCACCACCTAAATGATTGAATGAATTACTTCGAGTAAGGTTAACCATAAAAGTAATTGCCAACTAGAAATTATATTCTTGCTCGAAATTAGTTAGCAAGTCGCACAGTGACACTGCTGCCAATAAATAGAATAGCTTTTTTACCATACTTAATTTCCTGCATTCCAAGATGAATAATACGTATTATTACTGTCAACTGTCATTGCTTCCTACACAACAGCAGGATAAGTCTTTGTCTTCCTTACAGAAAGCATATAATAAATAAATCGCACAACCATGAGCTTTCATATAGTTTTACATGGGAAATCTTACCATCACAACTCCAATCTAAAGGAGCTTGTACGACAGCAGATAAGCAGTCTTCTGTAGGGTCCCAGTTCAGCTCTTCTACTGCAGCATCATCAGCATCAGAAGTTAATGGTTTGTCTGTTATCCAAACAGAGCTGTGTGCCTGTTTTGTGTTGGCTGGACTCTCTAAGACTGGCACCGAGTTTACAGTTGTTTCCTGGTCTGTAGTAAAAGTTCCATGTGATTAGATGGATTAGGATTGGATTAGCAGACATGGGTCATACTACAGTCTGAGAGGGATATCTCAACATACATAATCTAGGTGAAGGCAGGAATAAAGCAGACATGGGTAATTTAGGACGGAGTAAGAGAATCAGCACGCATGCATTCCCTATGATGAGGGTAACTATGAGAGCAGACATTTTGGTACAACCAGACAGCAAAAAAATGCTCAACCTTAAAAATGCTAAGGATAAAAAGTTATGAAATCAGGCATGGATCACCTTTAGTTAGGATGGGAAGAACGCAGGTATGTCTCAATCTAGGTAAAAATAAAACAGGGATTGATCATTTAATTCCATTCACTTTGTCGACACGACAGCCGACACTTGGTCGACAATATTCCGTGCCTATACTACCACTCCATGCAATATATTAACTATCCTTATTTCAACAGAACAGCTGTATGATGCTGTGCTACGGAACCACTAAAATTACTAAAGGTAAACAACATGGATATCATTTCTATATAGAGGACAAGATAACGGATTAAACAGATGCGTGCTGCAAGACGTCCTACCTATTAAAAATTCTAAAAAGTAAAAACCAAGTGTTACATACCATTCAACATGAGCAGCACAGCAGCCTGACTAACAGTGACTCCGTAACACTGCAGCTGCGAGGTAGCAGTATGCCTACCCGCGATCCCCACCAGGGCAGTGTGCAGCTGCGGCCAATCACGCGACATGGCATCAGCCAACAACGAGTCCTTGCTCCACATATCAATGTCCGGCGCACGCTGTTGCCACGACAGCGTCAGTTGCCGTAGCAACACGAGCTGTGGAACAGACAGCTGAAGCCTCAAACATGAAGCTTCGAGCTGAGACTCCGTGAGCGGCTGCGCCGGCGACGAAAAGTACATCGGCAGCAGTAGTCTCTTCGTGTAGATGGCGCCACTGCTCTTCGGCACGACGACGCAGGAAGACTTGACGGGGCGCGCCGGGTCGAACTCCGTGAGACTGGCCTGAAACTCGAACAGATTGTACTGCAGGTGCAAGTTGCAATGGTGGAGCAGGTCGGGAGACGGTGGCGCCATCGCGCTGACCACGGCGACGACCCTCCTCGCGTACATCGGCCTCTCGCGCTGCACCTCGACCCGCGAAGCCTCGAGCAGCAACGCCGGCACGCCACACGACTGGCTCCTCCTCCTCCTCCTGCTCCTGCTCCCGTCTTCCTTCTCCCCCCTGTCCCGCCGCTTCTTCCTCGGCCGCGCGCGCGGCTTCCCCTCACAGCGTTCGTGGTCGGCGGCCGGCACGAGCACCGTCGTCCGCAGCACGGTGAGGTTCGCGTTCTGCAGCGGCGTGAACGTGAGCAGCGCCGCCACCTCGCCCGCCTCCGCACCCTCCCTCGCCGGCGGCGGCGCCTCCTCGGGTGCGGCGTCGACGTAGGGTTCGTAATCGTGGCTCGCAGCGGCCGCCAGGAGGCGCTGGACGCGGTGCACGGCGTCGCTCGACACGACGGCGCTCGTCGGTCCGAAGAGAACGCGCAGGCTGGACAGCTCCTGCAGGTTGCTGTGCTCGAGGTCGCCGAGATCTATCTCGATGTCTTCGTCGGGCAATCGCATTCCGTAGCAGTAGTCCAGCCAGAACGCGCCGAATCGCTCGACGGCCAACTGCTCGGTGAATTCTTCCAGGTGGCGCTCGTGCGTCACGGGAAGCTCGCGCGTGATGCGCCCGGCGACGTCGAAGAGCGACCGCAAGAGATAGTTGTAATCCTTATCGCTAGTGTGTTGCTCGGCAACCTTCAGGAAGCACGGATCAAGCACCATGTTGTCAGTGTCCACAAAGGACCTGTCGCCGCAGCTACACTCACCCTTCGACAACAGACGTCCGCTCGTGATGCCTATTTGCAAGTTGGTGAATTCTAAGCCCTTGATGACCATTTCTACACATCCAGCTTCTAGCTCCATGAACAGAAATGGCCGGAAGAACGTTTTTGGCGTCCCGAAGAGGGCACCACTTTCCACGATCTCGGTCAGCTTAAAGAGTATGGTCGCCCTGGCAACGTAGGCTCCAAATATAAAAGTAGCCGGAGAGAACCTATGACTCGTGTCCGGCTGGCTACCGTTGTCATCGTCATCTGTTGGGAGTATAGCAGGGACGTACGAGTACACCCAACCGGCCCAGCCCTGGTCCTTTGTTGCCAGCTGCTCCTCTAATTCTGCAATAAATGCAAGTAATAAAGCATCTCAGGACTCATTCAAGGAGGGAATAAATGGACATATCCATTGCTTTACTAACACAATGTGGTGCAAAACGAATAGTTGCGAAAAAAAGACGCATTGGCGAGGAACTATTAATCTATTCTGATTCACCGCACAGCAGTTCTATGAATCCGTTGCCACGGTTACCTTGCAACTGCGGAGGATGCTCGTGCTTCTTCTCGGCGAGTTCCTTCTCGATCTCGCGCTTCCTCAGCTGGGCGGGAAGCAGCCCGTAGTACATCGCGACGACGAGCTGCGTCAGGCGAATCAACATCGGCAGCTGCGCGTCCGAGACGGAGAACTGCAGCTCGTCGCAGTGTAGATTCACCGCGGTGACGACGGGCGCGCGCGCGTAGTCGCCGTCGTACTGCATCAGCATGCGGCACGTCAGCGAGCACTTGTAGATGAGCGGATCCTCGTACGCCTCGATCTTGCCGCTCGCGTTGCGCCGGTCGAGGCACAGCGTCAGGTCCGACATCGTCACCAGGCGGCGCAGGCACGGCGGCTCGCCGGCGACGTCGATGAAATCACGCGCCCAGTCGGCGTTCGCCGCGCAGCTCTCCGCCGACTTGATGTTGAGCGAGAGCACGATGTCGTCCTCGACGTACTTGAGGATGAGGTTGGTGACGACGATGCTGACGTTGTTCGTGATGCGGCCGATCATGCCCTGCACG
Organism: Priapulus caudatus; assembly: GCF_000485595.1. NCBI lineage: Eukaryota > Metazoa > Priapulida > Priapulimorpha > Priapulimorphida > Priapulidae > Priapulus > Priapulus caudatus. The sequence goes on along the minus strand of NW_014577881.1, from coordinate 14,873 downwards.
TAACCCGGCGCGGCCTCCTGCGAGCCCGCCGCACGCAGGTTGCGCCGCTTGTACTCCGTCAGATTCTGCTGCGAGCCGGACGACTTCACGCTGTCGGAGTCGCTGCCAGGTTCGTCTGCAAGAAGCAATGCAAAGAGTAAGCTCGGCGTTGTCTTCGTCGCTTCCAGCTTCAATTGTGAAATTATATTGCAAAAAGTATCGTGTTCCAGGTATCGCTTCCAGCTGCATCTGCAAAAATAACGTTTTCTGCATATCGCTTCTGGCTTCGTGCACAAAAAGTAACATGTCTTGTGTTTCAGGAGATCGATAGAGCTGTTATCAGTGATTGACTTATTTATTTATTTATTTATTCATTCACTCAATATTTAGGCAGGGACATCGCGCATCAGTGCCAGGAACTTTTCCCCCCAGAGACCTGCATCACGCACCTGGATCGGCAAGCTTGAGAATGCATTCTATAGTGTTGATGGACACGACGACTGGCTCAGAGCCAAGCTTTGTCCATGGCACGTGGATGCGCAGCTCGTGAATGTGGCCACTGAGGAAGGTGAACGGCAGTCTAAGCTCCTGTTCCAGCACTTCCAGCTTAAGGTCGAGGTTGTTGAGAACCAGGTCGCCCTCCCACACCTGCAACACCACCGCAGCAGATAAACACGTGCTGATCGGCACGTGCATGTGGGTCTTGCTAGTCATGCGCCTTTTATATATATAGTCATTAGTCCCACTTTTGCACACACGCACGCATGCACACATGCACATATAGTTATGAATACATATTTATAAATATATTCATAACTCGATCTATATGGCAACCCTGTCACACACAACCATTCACACACACAGCGCGTATTTGGAGCTAGTGCTTTACAGAGGAAGAAGTTATGGATAATGAATACATTCACGAGCTAGATAAGATGGCAAGACATGTTCACCAAGCCAAATTACATTCATTGCGGTGTGTGTACTCACTGAAAGCTGTAGATCTTCAGGTTTGAGGTTTTTGATGTACTTGTCAACATAGCTGAGAAGTAGTGGGGTGACATATGACTCCAACTTAAACATTTTGGTTATCGTTGTCTCAGCTGAAAGAATGTGTTGAGTAAAACAATGTCGGCACTTTCATGATACGTTCATTCTACTCCTAGAAAATAAATCACATTTCCCCATTGACTTGCATTATATAACTGGAGATGCGTTCCTATGGAAGTCTTTCAGCTAAAAGATCTACTAGAACTAGGGAAATTATGAATGCTTGCCCACATTTGTAAACACATATTGATTCTTTCATGATGTAACACAGTATCTTGATAATAGCTGTGAAGGAAATGGGGTTCGTAATTAGTAAAGTCACTCCGAGGGTGTCAAATGCGAACTATTATCAGCATATCAGTTTTGCTATCACAATCAGTCATGTTTTACGCTCTGACCTGGAAGTCAAAAGTTATCAAAAGTTGGCAGTGATTTATGGTCAATATTCTCCAGTTTAAAATGATAACATGGGGGAGCTACCGGGAAGGGTTTTACTTTCGTTCTCCCCTCCCTGGCACCCGTCACCCCTACGCAGCAATAAACATGCTCCGCACATGACATCACTTCGCACCACAGAAACAATCGGGCCCGTACATCAATCAACACCGCTGCTGGTCATACATGCATGCACTAGCGGCAAGCGCGGCACACGCTGGCTATCTGTAACACCCGGGCCGCTTGTGATTACACGTTTGGACACTGCAGGACATTTGCGGTGCACGTCTGCCAAATTTTCTTAGAACATTTGCTGGAAAAATACGGTAATTCCGCGAGGCCGTGCTCTGGAACCAACTGGTTTCATTTAATTTTCAGGGAGTCACACGGACTCCCGCATATGTGAAACAGGAATCGAAATAAGCGATGGTCCGATGGTCCATAAATTCCAATGATCCATGGTCCATAATGGTCCATAATGGTCCATAAATAAATCCGATCAAATAATCAGGAGGACCATCAGATTTTCAAAGTAAATGGTCCGACGGACCATTGAATATTTTGGTCCCATTTTACGATAATTTTCTTTGAAGTTTCGACGTTTCGATTATTGCTAATCCAGTGTTGACCATAGAAAATATTTGGCATGATGTAACAATGAGAACAATTTGAAATTTATTTTATTTATTTATTTATTTTATTTATTATTATTTATTTTATTGGTCCCATTTTATGATAATTTACTTTGAAGTTTCGACGTTTGGATTATTGCTAATCCAGTGTTGACCATAGAAAATATTTGGCATGATGTAACAATGAGAACAATTTGAAATTTAGGAAGACCATCTAAAATTTCAAACTAGATGGTCCTGTGGACCATCTCTTTCTTTCTCCTTATTTCTACCCCTGGTCAAATCAGGGAGTCCGACAGTAAATTAGGGAGTATTTGACTCCGGACTCGCGTTAATTTCGCACCCTGTACTATCATAATATACCCTAAAATTCTACGGTGTTGTATCCATTTAATGTATGTACATATGCACGACAAAGTATATGCATAATCCGAAACCTTTATATTCGCATTTCCTAATTTTTTGCATAGACAAGATGAAACATGTTCAAACTTCGCATTTATTCTTTTAACTTAGGGAGTCTACTAGTAGTTTTTAATCAGGAGATTCAAACAGAATTCGGAACCCCTTTTACATTCACATTGTACAGTACAATTAAATTTTATCTCCTATTTCCATGGAACCGGAGCGAGGAGCCTACAGGGAGAGAGCTGCAGTTACCAGGGTAGGTTCCGGTATACCGGACCGTACCCAGGGTACGTTCCGGCAGTACCCTGGGGGACATAGACCCTATGAGCACTACTACTAATACTACTAGTACTACTACTACTACTACTACTACTAGTAGTAGTAGTAGTAGTAGTAGTAGTAGTAGTAGTAGTACTACTACTAGTACTACTACAGGGTTCTCCCTACGTTGCGCAAACGGGGCGCGCGCGCCCCGTTTGGGAAAACTCCCCCCTGTTTGAATCGTTGTGCCCCGTTTTGCAATTACCTCCGCCCCGTTAAATTCCACCACAATAAAAGTTTGCCAGCGCGGGAATCGACCGTCAAGAATGCCGTTCGACCAGGACACCCGACGCAGTGTATTTTACCGTACCACGCATGCACTGCAGACAGTACACAAGTTACCTGACAAGCACAGTTAACCTGTAACTAACTGTAACCGACTCGGCTCTCTATAAATACAAGAACCCCCAATACCGTCTATGTGTGGTGCGATTATACGCATTATAATAGTCGTACGGTAAATAAACACGCCCCCCGAGACCCCCCTAGTTCTCCCCTCCCCCCTCCCCCTAGTTTCCCCCTCCCCTCTCCCTCCCCCTGTTTGAATTTCATCCTGGGAGACCCTTACTAGTACTAGTACTTAGTGCTGATAGGGTCTAGTCCCCCAGGGTACTGCCGGAACGTACCCTGGATCTAAATACTACATCTAATATGCCGGACCGATACTCGCCTACTCCACTAACGAGTCAGGGACGCCTACGACTACTCCCTAACCCTAACTCAACCTAACCCCTCACCATATCAGCTAGACGATCTGCCGCCCGGATATCCGCGCGGAGGCGCGCGAAAACCCGCGCAGCGTGACAAAAACCTATTCCTGGCCTATTAGAAAAATTTTGGGCACGCCCTTTGGGTACAGAATAAACGTATAACGTCATTGAGGAGTTGTGCGATTCCACAGCCTTTCACTTGCACGTAGCAGAATAAAATACAAATCTGGTAATTGCTCGTTTGCTCGGTCGGCCGTTTTGATTTCTCTAGAAAAGCGAGTTTGCATTTTCGTTCTCACGCCCTGATTTTATTCTCGACATAGGCGTGTCCATAGATTGGCCGCACGAGGCCCTCTGAGGGATCTTCAAGGTATTTTTCACAATAAGGATCGGTCGATCAACTGTAGACTGCTCCGGCGGTGTGGAGAGTCCACACGCTTCACTACATAACTTTAGTGTCGGCGAAAGAATACTTGGCCGACGTTAAGGTCCGTACCAGTCTACCTCGAATCCGTACGTTCGATCAAATTGTAAGTAGCCATATATCCCCCGACTGATTGGCTAAAGCCCGTTGAATTGATTTTTTTAGCACTGAGAATTTCCACTAATTTATCTGAAAACGCCTGGCTGTCCGTACTTGCGATGGTCATAACCTCACTCGACCCCAGCCTGCCCGTGGACAAGCGGCGCACGTGCTGGCGGCCGTGGCAGTTTTAACTACGAACGCCTAACAATACTGCCGCACACGACACACAAATTATATATTAGCACATCGTTACGAACAGGGCGGAGCGCGGACATTCCAGCCACTCCTCCTCCCCGCTGCTCACGTGCGGCCAGGCACTGCGTCCCCAAATGGCTAATCCTCAACAAACGCTGGCCCGGAGCTTTTTGCGCGCGCGTGATTTTCGTAGTAAAAGATTGTATTTATTAGCATTACATTTTTATTGAAACGCGCAAGTTCATAGCTGTGCCTGCGCGGCAGCCATTGATGCATGTATAGTAGATACCTATTAACCCGTGCGGCAGAGCGAAGCGAGAGAGAGAGAGAGAGAGACAGACCGTGGGAGTGCGAGAAAAGAAAAGAGATGGAGAACGCCAGATAAGTTAGCGAAAATTACGGACAGTACGGATACAAACGGCGAGAGTACAAAGCGCGTGTCAATCTAAAATCGTAAGGCCCCCCTCCAAAAGCCGATGTAGCCGAGCCGATAGTACGTTCCCGAAAACGCGCGATGTAGCTGCCCGCTATACTTCATTCGCGCCCCCGCCTTCCATTCAGCGCGCGAATTCGTATAGCGAGCGCGATGATGCTACATACTAACACCGCTCGCGGTCGTGGTGCGCCTCCAGGTCCCCGCGAAGCGTGCGCGGCTTAACCGCTTTCGGCGTCGGGAACAACCATCTTGCCAAACGCCCATCTTTTGTACCCGGTCCCTCTCGATAGTTACCAGGTACGTTCCGGTATATTCCGGCCGTACCCAGGTAACGTCCCGGCAGACCCTGGGGACATAGACCCATATGAGCAGTACTATACTAGTATAGTATAAGCTTAGAGTAGTACATCATATACCAACAGCTACCATAATGGAGCGTTTCAATAATTTTAATATAAATGCAGAATAAATAAAAAATCTATTACAAAATACCACCAAAGCTTAATTGTTTCATATACTCTCTTCAACCTACTATTCGACAATTTCCTGTAAAATGCCGTCCACAACCATGTCAACAAACAAACACTGGCGGCCGCCATTGCCACGCTGCACACTGACACTGACACAATGACTCTAGACTATATGACATATACTTATTACGCCAAAGGTACGGTTCACACACCCATGCGAAGGTTTTAACGTGGGTTCAAATACGATTTGGCCCTATTAGTATTATCTATACTATTAGTTACTAATAGTAATAGTAAGACTATTACTATTAGTATTAGTAATAGTAGTATTACTACTACTACTACATTTCAAGTCCACCGACTTAATAATAATAGCGCTTATTAATCACGCTTTTTAGTATCGTCTCAATTAAATTTAGTCACTCGCACTGCTTAACATTTTGCAGTAACGTATGATATGCGTCATTTACCGTAACATCTTGTTCACAGCAAAATGCTTGAACGTATCATGTTGTCAACGTCAACATTTGTTTACTAATGTCATGCACATAATCGTATCCTCTATCTCGTCTATCCTGGTTCCCATCCTCTGTTCACTGTTTAGAAAGACTAGTAGGACCGCCTAAACATCGAAATGACTCGAACCGAAATGCACCTCTCGGAATGATTTGAAATCAAACTAGTTAACTACTTATATAGGCAAGCCTAAGCGCGGAGCTCCCAATAAATATATAGATATATATATAGATATATACCTACACTTGAAAACTCGAAATGTCTCAGAATGTCTCGAAATGACTCGAAATTCACGTAATTAACTCTCGAAAAGAGTACAAATTTGTAATTATTAAAGGCCTCCTTTAGTGATGAAAAATAGTTACATATATCAAATTAACTATGTTATGTACAACTACTGAGAAATTTACAGGTTGAATGGTTTTCGGGTGTATGAGAAAAAAATATTTTTTGATGTTCACAATGTAAAGAATTTGCTGGAACGCAAAAGCGCCCCCTATCTTTTCGCGTGACGTAGTGTGACGTCAGGCGAGGCACTCGCGCTTGTTTACCCGTTGCCAAGCGTGTACAATGTAGCCTAATGTGAACACCGATTCAGAGTCGTCTCTAGACTTATCAGTTTCGTACGATACGGATAAACAGTCAATCAGCATTGATGAAGATGAAAATGAAGTAGATATAGACAATGAAGTGGAACATGTTGAAGATAGTTGTATTCAGCCGTACATGTTTGAGCCATTGGCCAACGATTACCCGGCCATCGTTCATGATGATGTTCAAGGCAACGTCGAACCAGAAGGAAGACTGCAATTAAGTGTTGCTGAATGGTGAGTTTAGCTCAGTATTTCATTGTAATTTGTAGGTACTAGGTGCACAAAATGAAATGCTTTTGCTTTCGGTACAGGCCAAATAGGGACGGCGGCCGTGTGGCCCGACTCAATATGTCTATACGCACGGCGGTCGTGTGGATAAGATTAAATATGGCTATATGCACGGCGGCCGTATGGCCGACTCAATATCGCTAGGAATGAGGAAGGGGAGAAGGGAGAAGCTGGTGGAGAAGGAGGAAGGGGAGAAGGTGGTGGAGAAGGAGGAAGGGAGAAGCTGGTGGAGAAGGAGGAGAGGGAGAAGAGATCGAGGTGGTGGAGAAGGAGGGGAGAAGCTGGTGGAGAAGGAGGAGGGGGAGAAGGGAGAAGGTGGTGGAGGAGGGGGAGAAGCTGGTGGAGGAGGAGGGGAGAAGCTGGTGGAGAAGGAGGAAGGGGAGAAGGTGGTTGAGAAGGAGGAAGGGAGAAGCTGGTGGAGAAGGAGGAGAGGGAGAAGAGATCGAGGTGGTGGAGAAGGAGGGGAGAAGCTGGTGGAGAAGGAGGAGGGGGAGAAGGGAGAAGGTGGTGGAGGAGGGGGATAAGGTGGTGGAGGAGGGGGAGAAGCTGGTGGAGGAGGAGTTTTTTTTTCAACCGATTATGCAACTGTACGTAACTTTAGCTCCAAGAAACTGTATTGCTAATGCTAGGGTTAGAATACCCCTAGTATTCACAATGTATAGCCAATCCGTCGCACAGCCTGGTCGGGCTACTGTAACTTGTAAGATTTCTCATTCTACTACTGACTTTATAATTATAGTGACTAATTATAAAGCAAATAGCCAATAGTGGTAAATGTTTTAGCGTAGTGGAAATTATGACAGGACTTACGTAGAATTTATGCAGTAATATTAGTAATAATATTATTTCACGTGTAAATTGAGCATTTAGTTCTTGACTCTTGTATTGTAAGAAACTCAGTGTATATACATAATACAGTATGAGTATAATAATTAATATATATATGCATGTAGCGTTTAACCCTGAGGTCAGTTGAAACGTAGGTTGGAACCGATTTTATTGTCTGAGTATTAATGTGGTTTAATCCGGTAGTAAAGTCTACAATGCATATAATATTATATATATATATATATATATATATATATATATATATATATATATATATATATATATATATATCATGCTCATAATAATTAATATGACAGTTGGATGTTTATGCCGAATATGAGTCACGACATACTGCAAAAAGTTTCTTTACACAAAAACACTTATTTGGCATATGTACAATTTCAGGTGTAGCTGCAACAATTGTGTTGCAATGCCAACAGCAACTGAGTGTGTGTGCTGCAAGGAAGTGGCACAGGTCATTGCCAAGTGTGAGGAAGCAGACCAGGCACTAGGCTGCATGACATTACACCCAGGATTCCAGGCTGTGGCTTTAGACCCATGGAATCTCCAGGCAGTGTATTATGCCTATCGCCAAGAATATGGGGACATGCATGAGCGCAATCAACATGAGTGAGTATTCATTTGCTAACCATTTACCTTCTAGCACAAAAGCTTAATAATACTTCCAAATTTCATGGGATTGTGCATCAGTTGCAGTTTTAAAACTGGTATTTAATTTTGTTTCCATAAACATCAACATTGATAAACATTATGTAACATTTACAATGTTCTTTGTTTCAGGCAATACAGATATGCAGCCTATAGGCATTTTGTTCGCTGGTGTTGGGGATATTTAGGGAAAAATTTTCGAGTGGTGCTCCCTGCTTGTGTTGTGCACGCAATACGCGAAAGATTTACATCCGACGAATACTGTGGATTCAAGTTGCCATCATTAGACTAACATCCCGGAATAGATGCCCGCGTCATCGTTGGCCAATGGCTCAAACATGTACGGCTGAATACAACTATCTTCTACATATTCAACTTCATTGTCTATATCTACTTCATTTTCATCTTCATCAATGCAAATTGACTGCTCATCCGTATCGTACGAAACTGATAAGTGGCAATTACTAATTTGCTCTATTTTACGATGGAAATGTATTTTTAATCAAAGAATAGAAATATACCAACAAATATTTACTAGAACTGTAATTTTTTTTCCATACAAATATATAGTTCATTGCGCTGCTGGCAAACCTGCGATAGAGGAACCGCTTAAGGCGGCCACACACGAGGCGACCTTTCGTCGCTAGCAGCACGATAACAAATCTCTTGTGATTGCCACAAATGTTGCAAAACATGCGCACACTAGGCGATCGATGGAGACCGACACCGATTGCGTCGCCGAAATATATCAATAATAGAAAACATCTGCTACCTAATGCATTTCACCTAAGTATCTATTTAGAATACAATAACAAAGTGCCAAACATGTAACAACATTTAACTTTACTATTTTTATGTACCTAAAACTATAACATACTCAATGTGAAGGCATGCACATTATGATGATTACAACAGCTAACTGAAATATATACACTATATACACTATATACACTATATAATACACTATATACTAGTCATCGCGCAAGCTCGTTGTCAATGGTCGTGTAAATTTCATAATCGAGTCATCGGTTGGACCCAAGTAACCGATGATCGGTTACAATCGGTTACTCGGGTGTTGAATGCCTGCGTGTGCGTAACGTCGTGTGCATGTACGTGTTGTGCATGTCATGTGCTTGTTTAGCCCTGTTTACTGTTGTTTTGCACTGTTTACTACTGTGTGTATAATACATGTATGTTAATAAAGGATAACTTGTATAGTAGCGATGATATCTCTTCTTTTTTTTCCGATGAAATCGATTATGGATTTTGATAACCAAGCACTTGGTTCGAGCCACTGTTCAACCGATGATCGAGTATAATCGATGATCGTGACATCACTACTATATACACTGTACACACTGTGGAATCTGGGGATGTGCAAGCTGCGAGCTGGGAAAAAACAATGCATCCAAGCGAACAATGCGATTCAAATTAGAAATGAATTAGAAATTCGACTGAAATTTACAGCTAATTTACACCATAGTAGACGTCACGTAAACCACTGTCACTTTGCAGCATTTGTTTACGTTTTGCGCATGAAACGTGAGTGTATTGGCAGCTGCTACGTCTTTGTCTGGCCGAGCATACTGTGAACACACAGAAGCTGGTACTTGTATGCTGTTGAAGAGGTCCTGGTAAGACTGCGGGTGTTCCACAACTTGACAGAGAAGCTCCAGCAACGTCGGAATGTAATCTGCAAAACACATTGTTATGATCCCAAATGAAGCATTAGTAACATTCATAACCATAGAATCATTGTTAACTTCATCAACGATTCTTTACTGTGTGTAAGTGTTGAATTACTTGGACAGGTCATATACTGAACAATACATGTATTACTTTTTATTTCTATACATATCACAACAACGTTTGCAAACGTTTACGAGCATTTGTGGCTGCATAAATGTATTGTCAGTCTAGTTTATGTTTCTGATATATCTACTAGTATGTCTGTATGTCAGTTGGGGACAGATTTTACTTTCATACTCTTAGAAATTATCTGGAAATTTATGCTGAAATTTATGAAATTAATGAAATTTATGGGGGGCCCCAAATGTGGGGGGGGGCAACCGTGCCCCTGTTGCCCGCCCTTTAATCCGCTAGTGGCCATTACTCATTAGTAAAACTAGCACTGAGAGTGACAAAATAAATCAAATGTACTGCTTACGAATCTTAGGCTAGTACTAGTAGTAGTAGTAATTTAACCTACCTTTCTCAAGATAAGCCTCTTTACCAAACCCATTTCCACTTGCATATAGTTTTCAAACGCTTCATTTGTAAAATGTTTGCTACAAACGTGAGCAGAAGACGACGAAAGGTTCTTCAACGTCTTGCTATCCCACTTTCGTGTGCTTTTGACGAACTGTACCCACTGACGACGTCTAGCATAGTCGTTAGGGAATTCATGTAGCGACACAAGTTGACCTGACGTGTTAGAACATCCGTACACAACACACCGGTAAACCATAATACTTTCAAGTTGTATTGTAAGTTATATCTTGGTTATATATTATAAGCTACAGTCGAGGATCGCTTTGTGCTCATGGCAGTGATGGCAGGCTTTGTGTGCGATGCAACACGGGAAAAACCTAGCCTGACCGTCACAGCAGGCCGTTTTCCCAGCCTGGTGGCCGGTTTGGCAGAATAAATGATTTTCAACATTCATAGACCCAACATCAAGACGTGTTTTAATATCACAGAGGCAACCAAAAAATATACGAATGCTTTTGTTATTTACGTGTTGATACTAGCTTCAAATAATTGTAAAAATTTGACAGTTTAGAGATATCACTAAAGAAGGCCTTTAACATTAACTTCCACTTGTAAACCGTTGACAGAAACATCGAAAAGTTACGAGAACGAAAAATCCTCGCAAATATTATCTTAACATTACGAGAGCCCAGACCATCTCGTAACTTTAATATTAAGATGAAAATAACACGTTTACACTCAGAATTACAATTATAAGGATAGTATATCTTATATTAATGAGTAAAATGTTTGTTTTTCTTGAAAAACATTTCAAAAATATTAATTATCTATCGATCGTGTGACCAAAATAATAGTGGACATTGTGCTTCGTAAAATAACGTACATGGCCTAAACAAAATAGGGCGCAGCTTTTATAAAGCTCACCTCGTTGCACGACTGAGCAGCACGTTTTATAACTGAAGCAAAACTCCAGGTTGTACGATAATGCACTTGGTTTGAATGTTGATAAAAGTGTGCGTTATTAGGTTGGAGAACGCTCTCATTAAATTAGGGATTTAACCGGTTCTTTCAATCCTGTACGATTTCAACATAAGTTACTTAAGTCTTTTTAATATGAGCTGCCTTCGGTGCAAAAATCATTCAATCAATCGTTCTTATTAATTAAAGTTAATAACTAAAGTTGAAGCTCTTCGATTTTCGAAGTTTCGATTTCAAGTTTATAATAAACGTTATTAAAAGTTAGCTCAATTTGTGTTTCATCACAATATACTCTGTTCCATATTTCTTTATTGGATCAATATATTGATGTAAATGGTTGTTACAAGATGCCAATAAAGCCATTATTATATTATCACTCTTGTATGTCTAGATCTGAAAGGCGGATGATTAAAATGGGACAAAATTAATCAGTGTTTCCGCAAGCATGATGAGTCTTCGCCTGAATGTTCTTCGTACTGTATTTTTGAGCGAATCCGTTGCATATCGATGAAATCTAGCGGGGTCTTCGTTTTCGTGATTTGACTCCCAAATTACGAAAACGAAGACCTTCATCAAACTGCCAAAATACCATATTTTATACGTCAGGGCACTAGCAGACTCTTCCTCGATGTTGTGGTACTAATAGCCTGGTTGAGGGGGTCTTCGTTTTTGGGTCTTCGTTTTTGATGTCTTTGGTCTTCGGTCTTTGTTTTCGAGGTCTTCGTTTTCGTAACACCCTTTTCTCTCCCTCTCTCTCCCGCTCTCTCTCTCTCTCTCTCTCTCTCTCTCTCTCTCTCTATGTGTGCGTGGTGTGTTGTGTGTAGTCTCCTCTCTCCTCTGTCTCCCGTGTTCCGCC
>NW_014577881.1:0-1403 GCF_000485595.1 Priapulus caudatus | reverse complement strand
CACGACGCGACGGCAATTATGGAACAGAAATGTGCGACGTCGCACATTTAAAGTAACAAGTTATCTCAAGTAAACAAGGGTTAGGGTTAGGAACTGCCGGGCATTTAGGAAATCGAAGACCGTGCCCGGCTCCCGGGCATATATCCACAGCGTAAAATGTATGTATGTAATAATGGAGCAGCTGGTATAACTAGTATGATTGTCGTGCGCGACTTCCTAAGTTTCTCGATTTCGCGCAGACAAAGTTAGCATTGTGGAATATGTGTGCTATGCGATAATGCTTATTGCGTATATGTGTGCACATGCGTTATATTCACACCTAAGTGACGCGCATGTACGTAACGGTGCAACATGATGTACATGCATGCTGTACAAGGGAGCTGCATCGCCGCAGCCAGTCTCGTAACGTTTATGTGACGCCCACTACCTCCATACGCCAGGATAGGGTGTACGCTAAACTTACACTAACAGTGCGTTGTTCTTACCACTAACGGTTTCTGCATGCATATGACTATTGTATATTTGTGACCTGTGCTAGGATTTCTAGGCGCAAGTCGCTGGGTATTGTTTTTAGCAAAATGCAAAATAATGTGAAAAGTTATCACCTGGTGAAATTTCTGATTTCAATGTATTTACAGTGTCTATTGTATTTTCTTTCATCTGCCGTCAGCATAATCCATTCTGATTTGTACAACACCATTAAAATTCGCATTTAAAATAACTCATTGGACCTTTTGTCTTTGGTTTTTACTTGTAAAATTAACGAAACTGTAAATGGCAACAGAAAATGACAATAAACTTTAAATCAGTTTCTCTCAAAATTAAGGTTTTTCAACTTTCAATCTTCAAATTATCATATCTTTGGAACCAAACGAGCTAGGAGATTCATCTATAGCTTGTTTTNTATATATATATATCTACGAATCCGCGTAGCATGCGCGTTCTGGTGATCATTCATATACTTATTCGAATATTTGAATACTTCGTACAATAGCATGAGTCGTGTGTGTGTGGCGTGCGTGCGTGCGTGCGTGCACGTGTGTGTGCGTGCGTGCGCGCGAGCGTGGGTGTGCGTGGGTGTGTGTGTCTGTGTGACATTAATATATCAGAGTGTGTTGTGTATGATCTAGCNGGTTGAGCTGACCAATAAGAACATGCCTTTTCGTTGGGGGGAGGCATGCGAGGAGGCCTTCAGCGGCTTGAGATTTCTGCTGACGTCGTCGCCGGTATGGGCTTACCCGCGCTCGGATACTGAGTTTATTCTGGACACTGACGCTAGTACTACTGGCATCGGTGGTGTCCTGTCACAGTTCCAGAGTGGAACTGAGAGGGTAATTGCATACGGAAGCAAGGGTCTCTCTGCAGCTCAAAGAAGGTACTGTACGACCAATCGGGAGTTATTT
>NW_014577880.1:146124-156185 GCF_000485595.1 Priapulus caudatus | reverse complement strand
CACACGACACACACACACACACACACACACACACACACACACACACACACACACACACACACACACACACACACACACACACACACACACACACACACACACACACACACACACACACACACACACACACACACACACACACACACACACAACCCCCCCCCCCCCACACACACACACATGCATTTGGTTTGTGATAAGATTACGAAACTGGTGTCCACATGCAGACTGCAGTCATAAAATCAAGAAAACAAAAAGCAGAAAAACCAATCATTTGGTGTTGAGGCTGATCACAAAATATATTGGTCCGTTATTATTGTTGGTCCAGTCATATCATATATGCGTATATCAATTTGCAATGAAAATTACATTATTAAAACCGATGCTCAGTTACTCAGCTGGAAACACAAGCTATATTCACGCAAAGAGGACAATGAAAGTTTAGGAGATATCACTCACATTAGACACTGATTCAAGGATTAAGAAAAATACTTTCTCTTGATGATTTCTGCATAAGAATTATTTAATATAAGAACAAAAAACGTGTTAAAAAAACGGTACTAAATTTATCAAGACACATTATCATGCATGATCATTATTATGCTCTCAAATGCACTTGAATAAAATGAAAACTGGCAACAACAAAAAAGGGAAAGAAGCCAATCGTTGACTCACTATCACACACAATAAAAAGGTTCTCACAAACACACACACACACACATACACACACACGCACATGCGCGCACACACACGCACACTTACACACAAAATCATGGTGATCCAAAATCGTAGGGGGGACATTTGATATGATGTCCCCCCTCTGAAAATTCGTGGGGGGACATGTCCCCCTGTCCCCCCCTGGATTTGCGCCCCTGTGACAGTGTGAACGCGACTATACTCTCTTAATAGAAAAGCAAGTTATACATAATAAGTTCAACATTTGTCTGGTTCCCTTTAGAAATATAAGGATGATGTCGACGAGCTCACATGGCAGCTGCAGCAACAGACCTTGGCTAAGATGCCCACAGCAACCTTCGTGTCCAACTTTGCCGATGTAAAAGTCTTTACCTTGTATTCTTGAATGTAGTTGGCACTTTGTGAAGAAAAATCAAGAGTAACCTGTGTTCGCCCATAGTTGGGACCACAAACTCTGACAATTCATTTATTGTTTGGTTGAGTATATGAGTCACGTGAGACGAATCCATTATGATTGTTAAAAATTACCAAAGTTGCTAGTAGAAAAAATACTCAAATTGCATAATTTTTTATCACCTATGTAAAGTTACTGACTACTCATAAATATATAGACCTGTAGTTTTAACAGTTCTTTTTTGCTGTATTAGGAAACAAGTGAGCCAATAGAATCATCGCCACCTCCTGTGTAAGTAAGCTCTATACAGCATGTTATATAATTTTTAGCTTAGCTGACATAGTCAGATGCAGCTTGTAGAATCGCACAATCGTCCGTGCGTCCGTCCGTCCGTCCGTCCGTCCGTCCGTCAACAGTTGGGCACAAATCTTAACCGCTCGACGTACGGTCACGATATTCAGGACGTAGGGGGGTAATCCGAAAACGAGTTGCGATGTCGAAGTTGGGGGTCAAAGGTCAAAGGTCAAGAGGTGTAAAAGAAAGGGAACATTCCCTCCTTAACTTAAGGTATAGGGAGGAAATGCAGAATTGCGCCACAAATCTAAACGGCACGCGAATTTGTATTAACCAATGGGATTTGGGAGGAATGCAGAAGGTTGCTGAAAAGATGTGTACGCAACTGCGTATCTGCATATCTGCGCCTAACAAAGGTGTCAATACGCACGATTTAAATGTTACGTTTATAACCGTAGCGACAGACCTCAGATGAGCCTAGACGCTCTGCGGCTCTAGTTACTCCAGAAATATATCCATATTGTATGAAAACTTGACTGCAAGTTTATAGTCTGTCGTGAAGAGAAACACAAAGGAAACTGCAGTTTTGTGAGTACTTCGTACTTGTTCATAATAATTAATAGTGTATTTTTATTTGTAGCGATAATGCTGTCACGCCAATTATGACCAAGAGGAAACGGACTCGAGGACATGCATGGTCTACCAAAAAAAATGCAAGAAGCCACCAAAAGAAGCCACTAAAAGGTAGGGGGAGGGGGTGGTTGGTTGTACGCCCCGTGGATCTGCAGTGTCATGGCGGTGTAGCGTTGAAATGTACGTTCGTTGACAGTAGCTTTATTCTAAACCCGAATAGTAACAGTGAATACACATACCAAGTTGTAGTCGGTGACTCCCCCGTTTCCCTCAAAACCTCTCTCTTTTAAACCGTACGCGCGTTCGTCGCGACCTAAACAGACTTCCTAGTTTATGGCACGACTAGTGACCACAATGACCGGTCGCGACGCCCGTCCGCTTGTACCGGCCGGAGTGCCGATACTCGTGGCCGATGTCCGCTTAATGATCGTTTGTTTGTTACAGCCCTCCGCATTCTTGTTGATGTTAATGTGCTTTGCACCCTTCGGTACTGCCCCTTGTCCATTCTCAATTACGGGTGTTCTTAATTATGTATCTAATGGCTTCTGAGTTCATCGCCCGAACCGTTGCCTGGGTAATGTGTCGGATTTCCCCATGTCTATCTTAATGCTAAAACGCCGTGCTACATTTCACCCTGCCATAACAAAAGTCGATGGAATCGGCTTAACCAGTCTCCCGACTGGAAGAACCTCTATGTAATTCTGGGCTGTATGTATTAAAGGCTGTCCTACCATCGTGATATGTCTGCTTGTAACTGTAACCGTCTAAGCGTATAATCGTAACATACTGTTTCTCATAATCCCCATCGCACAATATCATAACTATAATCAACCCGCAACCGTACAACCGTAATATTATATCACATCGTAATCCAACCCGTATGTCCTTAAAAATCGCATGCAACTTCATCGTTAGACAATGCTGGTATTCATCATAGTAATCTTAATAGTATATTATATGCGCGTACAATCGTGGGAAAAAATATATATCGTGTCCCCTAGCTCGCAGACATCACATTGAATGGTAACCAATCACGTGACATAAAACGCGTACAATAGCTAAGAAACAAAATGTCGTACAATATCTAAAGTTGTAGTGTTTTTTCATTTGTAGCAATGCTACACCAATAAAAAAGCAGAAAAAAAAGAAGAAGCGGGAACACATAAAAATTGGACGCACAAAAAGAGCCACCGGATAACGACCAGGAAGTACCACCAGGTTTCGTACAGTCCTTGAAAAGTCCTTGAATTTGAGGTGAGTCCTTGAAAAGTACTTGAATTTAGTAAATGTTGATTTTGTGCTTGAAAAGTCCTTGAATTTCATGAAAATGTCCTTGAATTTTTAGAAAGAATCATTAAAAAGATTAAAAGATTAAAAAGCCTGTAATAAAAAGAAATTTTGTACCATCAATAATTATGTGCAAACCTCAATAAAAATTGCGTTAAATGAGTTTAAAAAGCTATAGACACGATAGACAGTTAAATGATGATGCATAAATTACAGTAAGTCACCTAAACGATCAGTCCCAGTAAATCCAAGGTAATGTTGTAGAAGTGACAGATGTTTAGAAGTGGTTTCAATTAAATGTGATCCAGGTTAAGATTTAGACGCTCGTGACATGCAGTGATTAACGAATGGCGATTATTCTCAAATTAATACATTGACCGGACGTATAGTCTCTCGCGTGTCTCACATTGTGTATGAACATCCAAACCCGATGACAACATTGGTTCCTAAATTAGGACCAGTGGCTTGATGTTCACCCTTTTAAACACCAACTGACCAGTACATCATGCGCCCATGGTTTCATACAGGACTCCAATTGATATTTTTCTCTGATAAAGGACCTAAAATGGAGTCTCTTTTTCAAGAGACCTAAATTTTATCTGAATTTACGCATACAGCTCATAGAAGATCTGTCCATAGAAAGTCCTTGAAAAAAATTGCAGTCGCTGTATGCAACCATGGCCATGACTTCTACTGTCATAGTGTGTTACATGTAAACTTTATACCACTGCCAGTGCATGTGGTGGTGATGAAGTACTGTGTAGTTTTTTTGGCTGCATTAAATTAGTGTAGGCACGGTGCGGTTACGAGTATGAGCATTCCATGTACCCATACTATGTACGCAGAAGCTGTACCACATGGAAGCTGTACACGTGAAGCTGTACACATGAAGCTGTACACGTGAAGCTGTACACGTGAAGCTGTACACATGAAGCTGTACACGTGAAGCTGTACACATGAAGCTGTACACATGAAGCTGTAGCTACAGAAGCTGTACCGCAGACAGCCTGTACGCCAGAAGCTGTACACATGAAGCTGTAACGCAGAAGCTGTCAGCGCAGAAGCCTGTACACCATGAAGCCTGTAGCACATGAAGCTGTACACGATGACGCTTTGTACACACTGAAGCTGTACACAGAAAAGGCTGTACAGCAATGTAAGCTGTACACCAGAACTGTAGCACATGAGCTGTACACAGATAGCTGTACACATGAAAGCTGTACACATGACCCGGACACAGCAGTGTGGAAGGCACCATCCGACACGGAGCATCTCCTGCAAGAGGCAAGAATAGAAATGAAGGAAACACATGACAGACATGCGGGACAGAGCTTCCCCACCACTTCACGTTGGAACAACAGGTCCGTGTCCTACACCCCGCAGGAACACACGTGGCATACCCGCTGAATATTCAGGGCTGTGTGCCGAACCTGGGGGCCCCCACGGTGCCGCCAATCCGCTCCACTTGAGGGAAGATCGCGGTCAGTAATACGCCCAATCATGCGCAAGAAGTTGCCAACGTATACCACCTTTTGCGAACGACCCCCGCACCACCACTCAAAACATCCACAACAGCCCACTAGCCATGCAGACAGTCCATAGCGCAGAACACACCCAACGCAGAGCGCAACTCACGACCACTCTGACACAAACACACCTCTGATTAACATAACGCACCGATCAGTCGCACAATCGAAAACGGCGGCCATATATTCAGCCCATAGTGAATCATACAGCGCCAGGTACGCGAATATAATGACAGATTTTTCTGGTTGGTGGTAACAAAATATTACTCTTTGCATTTTTTTTTTTTAAGGAAGGCAGGAGGGTACCAAAGTTGGCCCCAATGTGTATGTATTGAAGGATATGGACAGTGTCAAAGACTGCCGCTATTGTTTATCGTTTGTTGTTGGTCAAGCAAGTTATGGATCCATGTGTTACCTGTTAAGGTTTCTCTTGAGAGTTTAATAATATATGTTTTTATAGGAACCCAAGTGGAAGTACACTGAAACATAATAGAACTTACTTGAGTACATTGTTATGCTAATCACTCTCGAATGGCCGCAGTATAATAGTATGGACAACATTTATTAATTCAAGGTGTTATTAAAATAAGCAAGGTTGACTTAGAAGTTAGAAAAGTATAGCATTTCATGTTATGGTCAATGGCATTATATTGTACAATTTATTAGAACATGGTTTGTTAAAGGGGATATTGTATTTAACTTCAAAGGAAGGGGGATGTTACGAAATGAGATTCATGTACCATATATGCACATCGTTGATGACGTACGTCACATAACAACATATGAGCAGTAATAAAATGGCTACCTATAACTCATAACGTGGTTAGGCATTGCCTCCTTATTATAGGCCATCCGGCACGCTTCACAGGTGGCAGCTGTCTATTTCAGCCTGTAGGCTTGCGTAGGTAAATCGATGAGTGCTTACCTATTCTGTCTTGCAAATAGTTGTTGCTACTACGTATGATGGGAGCTTCCATCTTTAATCTTAAGACACTTAAACGTACGCGCCATCTCTTGGCAACTTTCATAACGATCCCAACGAACATTCCTTTGAGAATGTTCCTGATACCATCCCTGTGCCTTCCACTGTTTTGGCGCGTATGTGAACACATTTGGGACTAACAGGGTTTACTAGAATCCCACCACTCCACCACAGAGTCACCGCAGTAGACGTGAGATGAGCGCTGTCGCTCCGCGGTACTTGTTTGGGTTCTTCCTCTGCATTCACCTTGCGCGGGTGTGTGATCTGTCCAGGTCGTAAACCAGAAATTAGAGTGGAATGTTAAGCCAAGGGTGGAATGGTTAGGGAATACCCAGCACCAGCCTGGAGGCGGAGACAAGAAAATAGAGAGTGCCGGCCTGCCGCCCATAGAACGAGTGCAGAGTAAAGTGGGGTCGCTGGACAACGCGAATTACTCGCCAGGGGGTGGTAACGTGTTGTAACGTCGATTAGACGTAGACGTGTTTATGTCGAGCCTAGCCTAACACTTCACTGGAACACTTGGGGAGAGTTTTTCCACATTCTTTCCCGTTTTTCCCATATTTATAGATGTGATGGAATGTTTTCTAGAGGTTGATTTTCTGGGCGGGTCACGATTTTAATCTCGTTTTAAAATGAAACGAGAAACGATAACGATGAACGAAACGATGAACGATAACCCTAACCCTGACATGACATGACATAACCTAACATGACATAACATAACATAACATGTGACATAACATGACATAACATGTGACATAACATAACTAACATGTGAAAGGACATAACATTACATAACCTACATGTCATAACATAACCTTAACATGTGGACATGAATAAATAACCTAAATGTGATAGCGACATTAACATACATAACTAAAATGACATAACGATACCTACATGCTGAAATGACATACATAAACCTACATGTGACATGATTAACATGACCTAAACATGTGACGGACATTAAGCATAAATGTGACATGAGAGCAATGACATGTGACTTAATTACCAAACATTGTGAATGACATAACCGAATGACATTACATGACACGGCCATGACACGACACAGCATTATTGGAGATGTATTTTAATTCATGATATCCGTCATGTTGTTATCCTTCGTGTTTTCCTTGACTTGCTTTGCGTTTGTATTGCAGGTAACTCTCCCGTTCTCACGGACGAACAGATGGCAGCGATAAGCGCACGATACGCAAAACCTCCGCGCACATCCACACCAGATGGAGCCACCGACGACTCCACTACTCCGAAACCAGAAGCCAACAAAAATTGCAGCCGCAGAAACGAGAAGCGATTCTGGAAATGAAATCGTGCGGATCGTTAGGAAATTTTTTAAGAAATTTTTTAATTTTGAAGATACGAGAATTGCTAAGAACAACGGTGAGGTTCATGTAAAATGTATTTGTAATGTATTAGGTTTTCAATAGAGTAATTAGTTACGCTGTACCCGGCTGGCGCACCACCGGGTTTCTACGTAAATGAAAGTATGGATGATTATCGACAGAGCTATTGAATATTAGTCTTTATTAAGGCCGTGGCCGGGCTGGAAAGGATATGTCTGCTTGCTGCCTCGATCATTTCGCGTTCTTCTACCGGCTTTTGTCTTGGTAGGAATTTGGGCCTCGGTGGTGAAGTTGATTGGGCCAATATCTTTTAAGTGTTTAGAGCTGCACCAAACCGACGTACCATGGAGGATGTCTCGATAGTACACTATACGTGGCAGTGCGTGATTCGAGAGATAGCTACGGTGATGTAAAGAGGGTTTAAAGGCTCACAATGCGCATTACAAGACGCTAATTTCTCAAGTACTAGACTAGTCAAATATTTTGTGTCATGAGTAATCCACTACTTAATGAAAATAACTTAGTTCGCTCCCATGTTCACTGCGCGTTTGCTTAAAACCAACAAGAAGAGGTGGGAGATAACTGGCATGTCTGGCGCAAACGCGATATGTTTGCCAAAATAGCCTTCGAAGGTTTGGTGACGTGGGAATCGTCAATGTTTTGTTATTCTTTGCTGCGCCCGTATCCGCTGTACCGCAGCACCGCTGCACCTGTTGTTGGGGGATTGGGGAAACTGTCAGACAACGATCGGAGAGAATGTTTCACACTTGGAGGGTATTATTTTAATACCTATTTATTAAGCGACACGCGCTAGTGAAATGGGAGGAACTAGAGGTTTATTTTGCTCATAAGGTAGGTATATTATGCTATGACACGAAGCTATTTGCTAGTCTAGTATGTTCGTTTGTGGGATGCGCATTGTGAGCCTTTAAGGTTTATATTCTCTACGTTGTGCCGGGTTATTGCGTTTAGTGAAGATTAATTGGCAATGATCGTATTCACAGCAAACGATTTATGAACAATTTCAGCACTACTTATTGTCACGGTAAATTTTGTTCCGTTTATTTTTGGATATTTCTCACTACCAGAAAGGTGAGGATACAATACTATAGTGACGATAATAGTCGCGTAGGATTTTCTCTTTTTATAATTTTTTATATTTATCTCGAGAAAAACTGAAAAAACTTGCTTAAATCAAGCTTTTGGTGTTATTGTTAATAGAAATTTTTAGCGATAAAGAGGATAATAAGTAAATACGGATTTAATAACATACTCCCTTGACGCATCTTTTTTTACCACATATGTTAATTAAAACGAGTGTAATTAATTAAATTTATATCGGAGTTGTTAATCACAGAGAAATATCCATTTATATCTCGGTGACTTTATTGTCAATAGATCGAACGGAGAAATCAGCGTTTTTTTCTATTTTTTCCAATGAGTGACCGCCTGTGTGCAAGAATGGCGTGAGACGCATGTGATATATTCCTCTTTTTGTTAGTACTTACTGCGCATATTCAATGACTAATGCCTAAATACGTAATGGTTAATTGTTTCTCATGCCACTTGTAGAATTCTGAGAATATTACGAGGTTACCATCGTCCTTCAGATTGTGCGTCATCCTGCGTTCACAAAGCTAAGTTATTGTCATCATAACGCGCGCGCGATCTACGCTATCGTACAGTTTAAGGTTGTGTGTTGCGAGGTGTTAGAACTATTTTGGGACGTGGGGTTACTTGTTTGCATCTCACTCTATGTACATGATTATGTACATGAAAACATGTATATGGACAAGTTCTGTAGCTAGGTTGGCTTATTGATACCGGCTTGGTTATTTGTGGTTTGTATCATGTCTCTCTGATATACGCCTTTCAGCATGTACGCGCAGACATAAACGCTCATGACAGTTCACATGTACCGTTATATGGAGAATGAGCATGTACACGGTTGGCGACATAGTGTTAGCATCGAATAAAGTTGAAACGAAAATCGCATGAAATTTTCATGCACAGCGTTGCGGAGAGTATCCTCAGCAGCATATAGGTTGAAAGAGGTTTTATAAAGAGGCTATCTTGTCACCAAGGCTCGACTATGCTGGCGTATGCGTTGAGCTTGGTACTGGTTAGAGTCAGAGGAGTTGATCTAGGAAGGGTTCCCACCGTTCGGGACCTCTCTATGTAAAGTTGTCCAGTTTCAATCGCATTAAATTTCATACGATTTCTAGGTTCCGGGCCCTAGTTTTCGGCGACTCCATTAGTTCTCAGAGACTCTCCATTTTCAAGTCTGAGGTTAGGTGTCCGAGGCCTCCCCCCATTTTTTTTCTGATTTGCAGTGGAATGTATGGAGTGCCGCCCCCGGGTTTTTTTTTCTCAAAGTAGGCTGCAGCGGGCAGTGCCGGTGCTGCCGTGTGCAGGCCCTGACGGCCTGTGCGCGTGTTGTTTTGCACGTGTGTTCTAGTATAGTATAGTGGTTGGTCGCTTCAGCCAAGTGTGATCTGTATGGATAATTTTATCTGGCTCAATAAATCTCGATGTTCTGTCGTGCTACGCGTCACGACATTATTATTTTATTGTGATTTTATTATTAAAGGCCGGTGGGCGCGGGTTGTGGTGGAATATCCGGCCATGGCTTTCGCTGGGGGTGCATGGTCGTCTGTCGAACAGTCNAGGACATAACATAACATAACATAACATGTGACATGACATGACATGTGACATTACATAACCTAACATGTGACATGACATAACATAACCTAACATGTGACATAACCTAACATGTGACATGACATAACATAACATAACCTAACATGACATAACATAACATAACCTAACATGTGACATGACATAACATAACATAACCTAACATGTGACATGACATAACATAACAT
>NW_014577880.1:144454-145183 GCF_000485595.1 Priapulus caudatus | reverse complement strand
GAACACACGTAGTGGTTAATGTTAGCTTGCACACACGTTGTAGTGGTTAATGTTAGCTTGCACGCACGTTGTAGTGGTTAATGTTAGCTTGCACACACGTTCTAGTGGTTAATGTTAGCTTGCACGCACGTTCTAGTGGTTAATGTTAGCTTGAACACACGTAGTGGTTAATGTTAGCTCGCACACACGTTGTAGTGGTTAATGTTAGCTTGCACGCACGTTGTAGTGGTTAATGTTAGCTTGCACGCACGTTGTAGTGGTTAATGTTAGCTTGCACACACGTTGTAGTGGTTAATGTTAGCTGACACACACGTTCTAGTGGTTAATGTTAGCTTGCACGCACCTTGTAGTGGTTAATGTTAGCTTGCACGCACGTTGTAGTGGTTAATGTTAGCTTGCACGCACGTTCTAGTGGTTAATGTTAGCTTGCACACACGTTGGTATAGTGGTTAATGTTAGCTTGCACGCACGTTGTAGTGGTTAATGTTAGCTTGCACACACGTTGTAGTGGTTAATGTTAGCTTGAACGCACGTTCTAGTGGTTAATGTTAGCTTGCACGCACGTTGTAGTGGTTAATGTTAGCTTGCACACACGTTGTAGTGGTTAATGTTAGCTTGCACGTGGTTTTGAGTTTACCGTGAAAAGGAACATATTAGCGAGACTCACGACAAATGATTCATTACAAATTGTTAGATGAACTCCCATAAGCAGTACGTGTAGCGTAGACA
>NW_014577880.1:142230-142946 GCF_000485595.1 Priapulus caudatus | reverse complement strand
TAGTCAGCAGGACCGCGGGAAATACGGCTCTGTTGCATCAAACGTGTTAATTAATTGAAATGTAATGGCTGTTAGAGAATCAATTAGTATGGCCTCTCCCATGTACCGGACTCCCTAACAATCTCACTCACACGACTCTGGGCTGTTTCGTCAGCTGCATGTGCAGCACTACTCTCCGGCTATTTCGCCCACCGCCTGTCCCCGCATGCGCATAACATAATATACACAAGACATAAATGTATATAATTATGTTGTATCATATAATATATATATATATGTGTGTGTGTGTGTGTGTGTGTGTGTGTGTGTNGGTTCATCTATGTTTCCTATGTGGTTCACCTGTTTCCTATGTGGTTCATCTATGTTTCCTATGTGGTTCATCTATGTTTCATATGTGGATCTATGTTTCCTATGTGGTTCATCTATGTTTCCTATGTGGTTCATCTATGTTTCCTATGTGGTTCATCTATGTTTCATATGTGGTTCATCTGTTTCCTATGTGGTTCATCTATGTTTCCTATGTGGTTCATCTATGATTCCTATGTGGTTCATCTATAATTCCTATGTGGCTCATCTATATTTTCTATGTGGTTCATCTATGTTTCCTATGTGGTTCATCTATGTTTCCTATGTGGTTCATCTATGTTTCCTATGTGGTTCATCTATGTTTCCTATGTGGTTCATCTATGTTTCCTATGTGGTTCATCTATGATTCC
>NW_014577880.1:139800-140480 GCF_000485595.1 Priapulus caudatus | reverse complement strand
ACACATCTAACCATGCACTCTCTACACATCTAACCACACACTCTCTACACATCTAACCACGCACTCTCTACACATCTAACCATGCACTCTCTACACATCTAACCATGCACTCTCTACACATCTAACCACACACTCTCTACACATCTAACCATGCACTCTCTACACATCTAACCACACACTCTCTACACATCTAACCACACACTCTCTACACATCTAACCATGCACTCTCTACACATCTAACCACGCACTCTCTACACATCTAACCACGCACTCTCTACACATCTAACCATGCACTCTCTACACATCTAACCATGCACTCTCTACACATCTAACCACACACTCTCTACACATCTAACCATGCACTCTCTACACATCTAACCACGCACTCTCTACANCTGGCTCTAGTGAGAAGGGAGAGCAGACAGAATTAGAGGCTGGCTCTAGTGAGAAGGGAGAGCAGACAGAATTAGAGGCTGGCTCTAGTGAGAAGGGAGAGCAGACAGAATTAGAGGCTGGCTCTAGTGAGAAGGGAGAGCAGACAGAATTAGAGGGTGGCTCTAGTGAGAAGGGAGAGCAGACAGAATTAGAGGCTGGCTCTAGTGAGAAGGGAGAGCTGACAGAATTAGAGGCTGGCTCTAGTGAGAAGGGAGAGCAGACAGAATTAGAGGCTGGCTCTAGTG
>NW_014577880.1:137107-138524 GCF_000485595.1 Priapulus caudatus | reverse complement strand
ATCATTAGAAGGTGGTGACAGCAGAGAGAAGACAGAATTAGAGGGTGGTGACAGCAGAGACAAGACAGAATTAGAGGGTGGTGACAGCAGAGACAAGACAGAATTAGAGGGTGGTGACAGCAGAGACAAGACAGAATTAGAGGGTGGTGACAGCAGAGACAAGACAGAATTGGAAAAGATAGGTAAAATCAGACGGGCAAGAGAAGAAGAATTGCTTTCCACCGAGCACACCTGCTCATCAAAAACTGTTCTTGGTGAGACAGCCATTATATATTACTTCATCCATGTCAAATATCAGGCATGCAATTTCGTTTAAATGAATGAGCAAACACAATTGCCAAATTCAAAAACTGGAATTGAATATATATGTAATTTCACGCACAATAAATTAAACTAATAAATGCAAGTGTACAGGTGTATTTGGGTAAGAAAAAACGCTAAATGCAATATTAGTGAAACGAATTATTTACATTCAATGAATATATATTGAATGGTTAAATGCATGACTTTAATTTTAGATTGGTTTCGATTGTAATTATAAATACAGAACGTAATGCGGATTCAGTGTTGGACGAGTGTGCGAGCAGGCAGGCAGACCGAGCGCAGGTTCGCACCCCAAGACAAAGGTATCCGAGGCGCTGCAACCTAGAGTGGAAGAACTACAGAGAGGGAAAGGTTCCCGATGATGACTACATATGTAAGTTAACGACGACGTCTCACTATAACGACTCGTCAACAGTTTCTATGCTGCCACGCGACTTATAGTTGTTCACTAGACTGCTTAAGGTGGTACACACGTACACACCAGGAGGGGATAATGTCGTATTGAGTGTGGGTGACCACTTCACATGATGGATGGTGAGACTAGGTTATATCAACGTTTACCTGATTATAGATATATGCTAGCAAGTATTTTGAAGAGAAATACAAACATTTTGTATGTATTTATATTTTTTTGGCAAGGGTTCCATGTCAGGACTTGCTTGGTTGTTGTAATCGATGGCTAATTTTCATGAATGCTGTTTCCGAAAATTCTTCCCACAGTTTTAGCAGCCTATACTTTATATTTATATTGTTGCACAGTCTGTGATGACTGCAAGAGGGAATATGAAGGACACTGCCCTGTGCACGGCCCACTGAAATACATTCCTGACAAAAAGGTATTACTATTTGACTGAAACCATAATGATAATATTATGTGGGCTCCATATATTAACGTGCTTAATATTAATACAATCACATATTCATATAGATTGCATGTCCTGCTTGCCAAACTCGCGGGGCGGGCCCTTCCTCATCACTCTCTTCCTACTTTTTTCCATCTCTCCCCCCCCCACCTTTCTCTCTCTCTCTGTCTCTCTCTCTCTCTCTCTCTCTCTCTGTCTCTCTCTCTCTCTCTCTCTCTCTCTCTCTCTCT
>NW_014577880.1:124316-137082 GCF_000485595.1 Priapulus caudatus | reverse complement strand
CCCCACCCGCCCACATCTCCACGTCTCTCTCTCTGCCTTTCTCTCTCGTCTCTCTCTCTCTCGCTCTCCTCTCTCTCTCTGTCATGTCGTCTCTCTCTCTCGTCTCTCTCTCTACTCTCTCTCTCTCTCTCTCTCTCTCTCTCTCTCTCTGTCGAGTCTCTATCAATCTGCTCTTTAAGCAGCATATGGAAATGGTACTCTAATTAGCTCACTAACGCTCATAGGGTCTATGTCCCCCAGGGTACTGCCGGAACGCTACCCTGGTGTATCCACACTTCCGCGCACAACATAAACCACCGCGTATTGTTCCATGTGTTCCAGCCGCTGTATGCTGTGAAGGGTCACGTGGTGTGATCGTGGTAAGTTGGAACGATGGCGGAAACTAGAAGTGGTATCGAATAAACTATGTGTGTTATCTTTCCTCTGAAAGTTAGTTTATGACTGGCGTGTTCTTACATGGTGGCAGGCGTGTGCGAGCGTAAACAGACCTATCAATCAGTTGATACAGTCTGGGGGGGGCGGTGACACTAAGTCTCGTACTTTTTCATCGAGGCACAATCGTGTCCGACAACGGCACATCGGCCAAAGGTTAAGTGTCAGAGGCCACCAACTACCCGTGAAACATGGACGCCGTGAAGCAGGTTATGCGCCGTGCCCTGTCCGAATGCCGGGCTGGCGTTGTACAACCACCTAGGCCGTGACGAAGCGGATTCGCGATACAGGACTGGAAGGGCCGCTATACTGGACAGACTTGCAGGGACGCAACGTGCGTGCTATTCATATGCCACCCTGTGGAGTACAGCTGTGATGGACTGAGGTGATACCAACTACAATTCTATCTACTTATCCGTGTGTGTGGCGCGCCCAGCTCGACGCCGATGGGTTTCAAGGATAGAAGAACATGGCCCAGCAATTCGTCGTGGGATCAGAGGTAGAACAGGGACTCCATAAGAGTAAGAATGTACAGTCTGTAAGAGTCTACAGTAACAGTACGCAATTCCTACGGTCGCGCGGATACAATACCAGGTAATCACATTGAACTCTATTGCGTGGTTTTATTCATAGAATCTTAACATCACACCTGTTTTATGGCGGCAGTCGTGGCAATTATGGTACCAGGTACGTACTATTGTGTAGACGCAAAGACGTGTCTCGCGAAATAGGACCACCGATGGCTTTGAAAGCGCTCATGTATTGATTATTACAATGCTGTTCAAAGGCTTACTTTAAATGGCTCTATGATATTTCGTAGTCATAGCAGTGGTAGCACTTACAAATGGGTAATTGTACCGTCCTGTTAAGCTAGCGCAACAGTATTAGCGGAAAGTTCAGTTCGATAGGAAGATCGCTCGTAATCAACAGATACTTCACCGGCGCTCGCGATTGACTTTGCCATACACCAGGTACGGTTAGTAGTGTAGATGCATGTATGTTGTACACATACCCGGGCATAACACATCACTTGTCATGAGCCCGTGCCAACATGTTAGGTAGTGTAGCATACCTAGCAGGGCATGCGGCGAGCTAAACTGGGAAGACCAACTCGGAAAGATGGATTTTGTTAATGCCCGAGGGCCGAAAGGGGACTAGGCCCATTGCGCGCCATCGGCCCACAGCAAGCAGTGGGATGTTCCCTGCCCAACATGTACAGAGGTGCACATCAATTTGTATGTATCACTGGCCAAATATTATAGGCAGCCAAGGATCCGGCTAGAAGGCAAACGTGCACCGGTCAGTGTGACAAAACAGGGTGAATTGGGCAATGTGCACAAAGCAGCGTGCTGGAGTAGAACTCTTTACCATCGCATACCCAGATTAGTGGAAAGAACCAGCCAAAACAGCGAATAAGCGTGGCAGAGTTGTGTGAAAATAAGTTTTAGGTTACGGGACCCCAGGCATTGCGCAATAAACCTTACAATGGGGTTTCAGTGCGGAGTACGCGGCGGTAAAGCCACGGACTAGGTGTAGTGCACCAGTGAGCGAGGATATGGTTAAGTAAATCTCGAAACTGGCAACGTGCGTATTTGAGCATTGGTCACGAGCTGGGCGAGCCAAAGACCGAGCACCAGGTAAGCACATTATTTTCTCATCCGCACTGGTCTTGACCAGACCGGGGTAAGGAGGTAAGTACTGTAGAAGCATGTGCTATCCGACCCTCAGGACAAAAACAAAAGGTCATCACTCCCCACTGGACCAGGATACTCTGGCGCGGTTAAGGCCGCAAACATGAAACCTGAGAACAATTAGCTTTAAGAAATCGCATAATCTGGTGGCAATTCTCGAATAAGGTATGCGCAATACGTTCAGAAAAGCCTGGATGGCACGAGGCGAACGGGCCCGATTTAAAGCAGAGAAAATGAAGTTGAAATCGCCAAAGCCAGCGAGGCAACCGGCAGTAACACTGAAAACCAAGGTAACACTACAGAGTGCCATACCACGTGTCACGGGCACGACATACTGGCGATGGCGGAACTTTAAATGGAGGCGTCCCACAGACCCTGAATCGTCCCGGCAGAGAACAAGCAACGAAAGGGAACATACCGATCAAGGTGAACCTCTTCCGCGGAGGCGGAATGCATATACTCGGTACCGGCACTTAAGGACGCACGAGATTTTAACTGCTCCAGTGGTGAAAGTGGTTGAAGGAGCAATAATGACCGCACGTGGTCTAACTGTACTGGGAAGTTGAGGTGCAACGTCTCCTGGCGCAAACAGAGAGGAGAGCCACATTCGCTGTGACGCACCACGACTAGCGGTCGGTCCGGGCAAAGATGTGAAAGTGAAAACCACTGGAAACCTTCCTGCTGGGCGGGCCTATCATAGCACGGAATTACCATGCCTGGACGGTGAGCGGTTCTCAGAGAAGCCCGAGAACCTCACACACTACGGGCGCTGTGGCTCGGAGTCAATAGAGCGGATGATGAGTTCATTTGCAGAAGTAGAGGGCGGCAGTGCACGAGGACATTCTCCCACTAGGCAGTAACACGGATTACTGGGCTTGGGCGGTTAAGCACAAAAAGTCTGGTAAATATACCTGTGAGCATGGTCGGTAGCTGTTGGGACGGTCTAGGGAAAAGAACTAGCACCTCAAGACCCGAGTAAATAAGCTTGACTAGGAGTCGAGGGACTTGGTGGTGCTAACAGTCAACGTTGTCAACCACGGAAGCATACCTGCTATTACAGTTTCCAAGGTCCGGTAGCGGTGATCAATAAAACTAGATGTTACGCTGTCCACTCGTGGAATAAGACGTGCAGCCTAACCCCACCACTTTATATATATTCGCGATTTGTCTGCTTGGCGTGGTGAAACTGACAAATCCAAGGAGCCAAACAGGGACTATGACTGAAACATCAACGTCAGCGGAGCTTCATCTAAAGTGGTTTCCGAGAAGCTTAGACCTCTCGCTCCCTAAAGGTGGGAGGAGTTAACTGCTGGCAGCTGAGACACGGAAGGGGACCGCTCACTATTATCATGCGCTGATTACTACATGATGTGTCGAAAGTCGGTTAACTGCAGTGACCGGGAGGCGTATATCATCGGGAGAAAATGCTTCGCGCAGATGTGTGTTCGGTACGAGTGAGGACTGGAAAAATGACCCGAGGAAACAGTAACCCCAGCTGCGCTTGAGTGCGGGTAAGACCCGGATTAACGATTAGATCACTTTCCCCAACTATCTGTCCTCCTTCACCCACACACACCACGGAAGTTACCAAAAGTGGGCAAGTGACGGGCCAAGGGTCAAAACGAAAAACCGTTGAGAGAACATAGAGCTCCAGAGGGAAGGATATAAAATCGAGAGAGAATTCAAAGATGGGATCAAATATTCCCCTCAGTGACTCCCTGTTGAGCTCAAGCCGACATGGCAGTGACCGTGGAAGAAGAATGGGGACCTCATCTCTCACGCTTATAGGATGGCCTGTATAGCATCCGAGAGCCATTCCTGAATCAAGGCAATCAGACGCACGCAGCATTTTCCGCCATAATGCCCGGGTCCTGGGGTTAGATCGACTTAATACTACCTTAGACATTTCAAGCAGATGATTTTTCAGGGGCCGCCACGGTCATTTGATTTGCAAGCATGGGATACTGGCACTTCGCAGTGAATTCAGGCTCGAGGACTCTGGCAGTTGACGACCTTCACCAATCACACGCCACCTTGGCGGTCGCTAATAATAAAACTGAGAAAGCGCCTCCCGGATTTGCGGTCCGTAAACGTGGATGCGTCGAAGGCATATAGTCGACTAGAACGCGGTCTCAAGACGACGCTAAGAAGGGCTGGGTCCTAATTACCAGAATTCAGCATTGCAGACGAACATCATGCCGTGTGGGGAAGTTGCGCTCGACTCGACTGGAGGGGAAGCACGTAGGGACCCACGACACAGAAACTTAATAGATCGCGCCCTCTAATGTTGAGCTCAGCCCCAGCAAACAAGGTTAAAATTCAAAGCAGTCCTAAGTGGCGAGTTTACCACAGACCAGGGACTAAACTTCGTGCGCTACTATTGCATGTCCCTCCAAGGCCATATCATAACCAGCTGCACCGGCTCCACAGCTAGATCGCAAAAAGGTCAAGGGCCATTCCGCATTCTCGAACACAAGCCCCCGATGGGTCCGAGCCCCCGCCCGTGAGAGTTTTGCGAGTACAGTGAATTACCTGGCCCGGTTCTCTGCCTTATCCAAGCTGTCCCGAGCCGTGATGGAGCCCATTTAACTAGGGGGCCTGACGCAAGGAGGATGTTCCTTGGCATTGGGACCTAGTGAACAAGACCCATTAACACGCTAAATTGACCGAAGATCAAAGACATGATCTCGCACAGCACGCCAGGTAAAATGGCGCACTACTTATGATAACTACAGCAGAAGAGGCTGGTTGCTACAATGATGATGCCGCCAAGTCAGCATTCAGGCCCCTGCCGGCCGGTCGCGCCACTGTTAGCAACGGAAGGGTCGTCCACTAGCACGTTGCCGTCCGCCGCACTTACGACCGGCGACACAGATACGCATCCATTAGAGAAGGCACGCAGTGCCGCAGTGCTTGGTCACTTCGAAAGACCATTTCAGTACAAATACATATGGGCAGAATGCCAAAAACATCAGTGCAACCCACAGATCAACCTCTTGAACGGACTTTCAAAGAAACCACTGTGCAAGGCCCTAGACGTTCTCGCAGGGGATTCATGAAGATCCCTGGATATGAACATTGACACTGAAGTGGAGACCTGGCGAAGAGAAGAGCACGTCGCAGAATATGCTGATCCGATCCTACCGCCTACCCTAACATCTTGATCAGGAACTGTGGCAGACCATTGAGGCAGGACCTATGCGCCCAGTGGTAGACTACTGCGCAGATCCCGAACCGAAAGACTACGAACAGCTCAAACTAGAGACAGAAAGGACGAGAACATTGCCAGCTCGTGAGGTAGTGATTCTGAACGGGATGGCCAGGAACCGAGAAGCACAATGCCCTATCTCCAGGTACGCCATACTTCAGCATACGTGATGAACTGAGTGTACCAGGACGGCTGATATTCAACGCGAGAGGCTCGCATCCGCTGCAACGCCATGAGACGACAAATGAAAGAAGGGCTATTCACACCCCTCTCATTTTACGGGAAACAACATCGTGTCCTCAGGAGGGCCAGGAGAAGCACTGGTGACTGGCCAAGCATGAGCGGAAATAAAAGACCGTTCATAATCAAACTTGTGACGCATCCGCAACTATGAACGGCAGCCATGCAAAGAAACTACTGATCCACATGAACTCCCTGTAGACCTGGGAAAAGGTTGCCATCGACCCTATTTTAATTGGAACATCAAAAAAAAGCTTGGTGGTCAGCTTATTCCCTATCTTCTGGAGGTGGCGACCTGCGAAAGAGAACCAACTCTTCAACTAGTCACTTCAAGCAAATGAAAAGAACCATTTCTTGCCAGACAGGGAATACCAGAACAGTTATTACGACAATGCCTCAGAAATCTGACATCTGATGAATTCCAAGAGATTCCGGAGAGACTCGGATTTTGAACACGTCACCGTGAGATCCAGTAACACAGACAGCCAAAGCAATGGCAAGAGCGGTAAGTCCATTCAGTCCGAAGGCGCAAAGGCGGATATGCTGACAGGAATGCGTATAGAAGTCCGACTGAGATCCTATATCTCACCCCTGCTGGAGATTCAGCCGCCCAAACAAGGAATGGGTAGTAGCCGCCATCCAGCGTTTGAAATAACCGTCGGGCCAGCTGTCCTGCCCCGACCTACTCAAGCCTCGGGTGATCAAACGTTGAAAAGCCAGAAGAGATCAATTGCAACAACTAGAAGAATAGACCGCCTCAAACAAAGTACTACAAGCAGAACGTTCAAAAGATCTGCCTGCACTGGAAGAAGGTGACACCAGTAAGAATGAAGGCTTTCGCCTAAAGGACAACAGAGAATGAAGAAAGGTGTGGTAGTGGGCTAGGCTCGATGAGCAGTCGTACAGCAGTGGACACACCAGAATGGCAATTACAGACGTAATCGTGGCGGACATTAAACGCACCATGGAGGAACCACCGCCCCCTACCATGCAACGAAAATTCATAATGGACACCATACCAGTGCCAAAATGGAAGACGGGTGGGAAACTGAGTCAATAGGCACCCCGGATGGACGACCGGGCTAACACGGAGCCATATCTAACAGCCCTATTGGCCACAAACCAATACTGCCAGAGAAGCACACCCATGGCAACAGTCTAGAAAGAAGAAAACAATTTACACTACGCCGACAAAGCAATTGCCCCCTCAACCAATACATACTTCTCCCACCATTTGCACGGGACGGCCCACTTCAGAACAATCCACAAAACCACCACCCAGGTCAGGTAGAGCCGTCAAGAGACCCCGTCACCTAAAAGCATTATGTAACCGTGAGCGATGATAGAAGGGGTATCGATAGGGCCATCAGTACAATCTGTCACCAACACGAAGGCCGGGAAAGATTCTAATAAGTTGTTTGTAAGGAATACAAATCCTTACATCAAGTTGAAACTGTATGGTCACCAGATGAAAATATTATTCTGCAATGTGGCATTGCCTGTTAAAGTCCCAAAATATAATAATGGGACAATTTCGTTTGTTATCGTTTCACTTAATTGACATTTGGTTAGTTGACTGGTTGCAAACTACTGTGTTGTATAGGTACGGCGGGTGTATAGCAAATTCGCACGTGCAACAGTGTTGAGAGTTTTGAGCTTATGATTTCATACCTAGGAAGGAATTAAAGATTTTATCACCGTCTCCACCCGGCGCATTAATCGGTCAGCGTATTGTTTCCATTGTGTTACCAGCCCTGCTATGTGTGCAAGGGTCTCATCGTGTGTGATCGTGGTAGTTGGAAGATGGCGGAACTAGAAAGTCGTTACGAATAACACTAATGTGTGTTATCTTACACTCTGAGTTATGTTTATAGGCTGGCGTGTTACACCTGGTACGGTCCGGTACCCGGAACGTAGCCCTGGTTACTATCTGGCGTGGGTTTTAAGGGTTACGGTTTAGGAAGTAGGTGTAGGCGACTCCCTAGACTCGTTTGTGGAGTAGGCGATGGTAGGGTCCGCATATTAGATAGTACCAGGGTAAGCGTTCCGGTATACCAGACCGTACCCAGGGTACGTTCCGGCAGTACCCTGGGGGACATAGACCCTCTCAGCCACACTAACGTCTAATACCACGTAGCCCCTAAACTGATGTATCTACAGGTTGGACGACACCCAGGTTTTCCCCGGTTAGTGTACGAATCCTAAGGCGGCGACGAGCAGACGCTACGAGACGTTATTCTCTGCCTAAGGGCGAATACCAAGATCACCCTTTAAGGTGGCCTCCCGCACTGGCCAGGGGTAATCCATGATTTCGGACACGGGTCATCCGCTTCAGCCGAACTATAATCGCCGGGCTGCCACTTGTTTGGCACTTACAAAGGTTTTGAGAAGAACAGAAAGATGCCACACAGAACGAAGCGAATGTCTCCGCGGATAAGCGGGTGCTGGGCGGTAAGCACGGATACTGCTCGCGCGTAAAGCACGGCATACTGTGGAGCGTGTAAGCACGGAATACTGCAGCTGGGTTGCGGAATTAAGCACGGATACCTGCCTCGGGCGGTAAGCTTACACGGATAACTTGCTGGGAACCGGCTTAAGCACGGATACTGCTGGGCGGTAAGCACGGATACTGCTGGGCGGTAAGCACGGATACTGCTGGGCGGTAAGCACGGATATTGCGGGGCGGTAAGCACGGATACTGCTGGGAGGTAAGCACGGATACTGCTGGGAGGTAAGCACGGATACTGCTGGGCGGTAAGCACGGATACTGCTGGGAGGTAAGCACGGATACTGCTGGGCGGTAAGCACGGATAATTAATTGTGTGACATGCTACATCTTACTATAAATTGGGGATTTTCTGTGTGTGTCCGGCTATACGTTTCCGCACCGCTCAACGTACGGATCCTCTCCAAACTTTGTCAGAGAACATTCTACAGATCATGACACGTTACATGGGCTATTTTTTTTCCACAGTTTCATTTGTGTCACATTCCACGTTCAAAAACATTAAAATAGTGTGTTAACAGTAAAATAGTGTGTTAATATTATACAGATAACGCACTTGGACTGTTGTGCGATCAATGTAAATGCAGCGCGCCGCGCTGCATTTACACTGATGCACGCCGGGCCGTGCGTTATCTGTATAATATTGGCAAGCATCCCGAAAATTCATGATAAATACGTGAACTTCGTTTAGTAAACAGCGTAATGATTTGAAAGTAGTAAATGGGCGCACTATTTCGTATCACTATTTTATCAAATTTCTCATGAAATAATGGTCCGACTTTTATTATCTTTGCAGCTTTTATAAGTAAACACCGTATTACATAGGACAGGAGTAACGGGGTCGCTGTAAAACTTCTAGTAAAAAAGCGTAAGAAATTCTTACGGAAATCAGCTTGTGGCAGTGGTAGAATTGAGCCAGAGCGAGAGCGCCATCTGTCGTGGAGTTTGCCGAGTGCGGGGCTCTAAATAAAAACAAACCGCGCCACCTATCGGATCTTATATGAGTTAATATATTGTTTTAAAACTTAATAAATTTTTTTTTTTTTATAGAAATAAATATAAACATACACGGCAGTGGCAACGGGCAGTGTCTAGTTGACTGTGAGCAATCATTAAAAAATGAATTCACAAATTGTGTCACGTGATATTTATGCGGAGTCGAGGATCAATTCTTAAATCCGTTGTTTTTCGACAACTCACTGCTGTTTTAATTAGGAACAGTCGGGAAGATTTGACATATCCTCAAACGTTTCATAGTTTGGCAGGTGGCCATGCTACCTCTCCAATGTTTCCCATTACACTAACCATGTCACACAATCTAGTGCAACCAAATCTGACAGTGTTTATAGTGCTAGCTGTTGTGCTAGCTTGTGTTTGGTAGCTTTTCATTAGTGTAAATACGTATATATACAACAATCCATTTCTTTGCTGCATACCACGACGTAAAATGTCCGATATGTTGGTACGATTGGGCCGTGTGAAATCTATTATATTTAATTATATATATAATAATTTATAAATTATTTACGTTATATTATTATAATGTTCGTGTCCGAATTGCAGATACGCCGTCGCGGGAAAGTGTCGCACTACGTCGACGCCGACGACGGCTCGAAGGCCAACTGGATGCGCTTCGTGAATTGCGCGCGAACCTACGAAGAACAGAACATGGTCGCCTTTCAGTTCCACGGCGGCATATACTACAGGTGAGGTGCAGTAGCATAGCTATATATATATATATAGATAGTTTATGCTGTGATGATAATAGCTAGTCAAGATAATTTCTGTCATTGGGTTTTGTCCTGTCATTCGTGAATGGCTATATATACCTACCAAAATATTATTTCTTATTAAAATCAGATAAATTCTTCTAACCAATCTTTTCTAATTTTTGTATTTCTATAAACAGTCGTGCTATTGAAAAACAGCTAAAGTACAAATACTTATCATCTTATAATTATTTACATATAAATGTGTACAACAACAAATCATAAACTTATATGCGTTTCAGGGCGTGTACAGACATCAGGACGGGCGCAGAGCTGTTGGTTTATTACGGTGATAGCTACGCAGGAGAACTCGGCATCGACAAACGCAAAGCCTCCGCAGAGCAGCAGGAGTACAAGCTGCACACTCACACAGAAAGGAAGATTTGCAAATGCGATACATGCGAATACAGATGCACCGCCTACGGTGAACTCAAAAAACACATGCGCGCACACACAGATGCGAAACGTGTGGATACAGGTGAGAAACGCTTGAAATCAGACGGGTATAGGTGTACTCAGGCAAGTTCTGTCCGTGATCACATGCGCACTCAGACAGGAGAGAAGCCGTTTGCGTGCGACACGTGTGGATACAGGAGTGCTATGGCCAGTCATCTCCAGACACACATGCGCACTCACACAGGAGAGAAGCCGTTTGCGTGCGACACGTGCGGGTACAGGTGTGCTCAGGCCAATGATCTCCAGAGACACATGCGCACTCACACAGGAGAGAAGCCGTTTGCGTGCGACACGTGCGGATACAGGAGTGCTCAGGCCAGTGATCTCCAGAAACACATGCGCACTCACACAGGAGAGAAGCCGTTTGCGTGCGACACGTGCGGATACAGGTGTGCTCAGGCCAGTAATCTCCAGACACACATGCGCACTCACACAGGAGAGAAGCCGTTTGCGTGCGACACGTGCGGATACAGGAGTGCTCAGGCCAGTGATCTCCAGAGACACATGCGCACTCACACAGGAGAGAAGCCGGGTTGTGCGTGCGACACGTGGCGGATTACAGGGTGCTGTCTCCCATCGACCACGCTACTCACTCTCGTTGAATGTCAATGCGCACTCCACACAGGCTGAGAGAAGCGTTTGCGTGGCGACAAGTGCGAAGATTAAGGTGTGCTCTAGGCCCAGTAATCTCCAGTAGAGCACAGTGGGCGCACTCACACAGCGAGGAAGACCTAGCTAGTAAAGATAGCTGGAAATGTGCTTTTTGATATTTATGCGAGGGTTTGGAAGTCGTTTTTTATGTATGAAATACTGTGGGCGGCATTTCACAAAAAACGGGATGACGCATGCTATAGTCAATTAGAATGAGTATGTCTCGCCACAATCACACTCGTGCATGTAACACAGCTGCAGAACAGGTTAAAAAATGTATTTATTATTAATCGTACAATACTCGTTTTCCGCATATCTAATTAGAGGCATTGCGAGATTTACCGGAGAAATCANGATCTACAGCAATTTGAAGATCGGAAACCGACTTATTCCGGAATATGCAGCTTTTGAGATAAAGCGTTCTGGTTAAGGGGCCCAGTCGGGGATAAGCGGTCAGGGGCCGATGTCTGAAGACCAAAGAAAAAAAAACAGAATTTTTTTTTAATTAAAAATTACCATAATAATCTAGAGATATCTGAACCTATATATCCGAATTAAATATGCACTTAGAAACTTATTTTTGTAAAAATCTCATTTTTGTCCAGGTAGGCCATTTTCAGCATTGACATGTGTGCGTGCTCATTACTCAAAACAATGACTTGCGACTTGGTCCGTATTATGCTGGAGCGGGTCACATATATGTCAAATATCAGTTTACCTAATAGCTGGAATGCGATTTCGTTTAAATGAATGAGCAAACACAATTGCCAAAATCAAAAACTGGAATTGAATATATGTAATTTCACGCACAGTAAATTAAACTAATAAATGCAAGTGTATTTGGGTAAGAAAAAATACAAGCCAAATACAATATTAGTGAAACGAATTATTTACATTCAATGAATATATTGATTGGTTAAATGCATGACTTTAATTTTAGATTGGTTTTGAT
Source organism: Priapulus caudatus (assembly GCF_000485595.1). NCBI lineage: Eukaryota > Metazoa > Priapulida > Priapulimorpha > Priapulimorphida > Priapulidae > Priapulus > Priapulus caudatus. The sequence continues at coordinate 125,177 of NW_014577880.1, read as the reverse complement.
TGTAATTAAATACAGAACGTAATGCGGATTCAGTGTTGGAGGAGAGTGTGAGCAGGCAGGCAGGCCAAGCGCAGGTTCGCAGCCCAAGACGAAGGTATCCCAGGCGCAACCTAGCGAGGAAGAACTACAGAGAACGAGAGGTTCCTGACGACGACGATTACATATGTAAGTTAACGACGTCTCACTGTAACGACTCGTCAACAGTTTCTATGCGCTGCCACGCGACTTATAGTTGTTCACTAGACTGCTTAAGGTGGCACACGTACACACCAGGAGGGGATAATGTCGTATTGAGTGTGGGTGACCACTATATATAGGTTATATCAACCTTTACCTGGTTATAGATATATGCTAGCAAGTATTTTGAAGAGAAATACAAACATTTTGTATGTATTTATATTTTTTTGGCAAGGGTTCCATGTCAGGACTTGCTTGGTTGTTGTAATTGATGGCTAATTTTCATGAATGCTGTTTTCGAAAATTCTTCCCACAGTTTTAGCAGCCTATACTTTATATTTATATTGTTACACAGTCTGCGACGATTGCGAGAGGGAATATGAAGGACACTGCCCTGTACACGGCCCACTGAAATACATTCCTGACAAAAAGGTATTTCACTGAAACCATAATGATAATATTATGTGGGCTCCATATTAACGTGCTTAATATTAACACAATCACATATTCATATAGATTGCATGTCCTGCTTGCCAAACTCGCGGGGCGGGCTCTCCCTCACTCTCTTCCTACTTTTTTCCATCTCTTCCCCCCCACCGCTCCCTCTCTCTGTTCTCTCTCTCTCTCTCTGTCTCTCTCTCTCTCTCTCTCTCTCTCTCTCTCTCTCTCTCTCTCTCTCTCTCT
>NW_014577880.1:116621-124306 GCF_000485595.1 Priapulus caudatus | reverse complement strand
GTCACATATATCTCACTAACGTCTAATGAACTATAGCTACTGATATATATCTACAGGTTGACGACACCGTGTACAATCCTAGGCGCGCGGAGCAGACGCTGCCAGACGGACTGTCTTTGTGGCGATCCAAGATCACCGGTGCCGGTCAGGGTATATGGACGGACATGGTCGTCCGCAAGGGCTCCATGTTTGGCCCTTATAAGGGAGAGATCAGGAAGATCACACAGAACGAAGCGCACGTCTCCGGTTACTGCTGGGCGGTAAGCACGCATCATTAAGTGTGACATGCTATATCTTACGCTGAGAGGTCTATGTCCCCCGGGGTACTGCCGGAACGTACCCTGGGTACGGTGGGGTATACCGGAACGTACCCTGGTACTATCTAATATACCGGAACGTACCCTGGTACTATTTAATATGCCGGACCGTACCTCGCCCACTCGACTAACGAGTCTAGGGAGTCGCCTACGCCTACTCCCTAACCTGAACCCTAATCCTAACCCTAACCATATCAAATATAGTGACCAGGGTACGGACCGTACCCAGGGTACGTTCCGGCAGTACCCTGGGGGAGATAGACCCTATGAGCATATCTTTACTATAAATTGGAGATTTTCTGTGTGTCCGGCTATACGTTTCCGCACCGTTCATGGGATCCCCTCCAAACTTGGTCAGGGAACATTCTACAGATCATGACACGTTGCATAGGTTATTTTTTCCAAAGTTTCATTTTTTTCACAGTCCATGCACGTTCAAAAACGTTGAAATAGTGGGAAATTTTTGAACCGAGCGCGGGGATCTACATGAAAATAAACCGCGCCACCTATCGGATCTTATATGAGTTAATATATTGTTTTAAAACTTTTAATAAACATTTTTTTTTTATAGAAATAAATATAAACATACACGGCAGTGGCAACTGGCAGTGTCTAGTTGACAGTGAGCAATCATTAGAAAATGAATTCACAAATTGTGTCACGTGATATTTATGCGGAGTCGAGGATCAATTCTTAAATCCGTTGTTTTTCGACAACTCACTGTTGTTTCAATTAGGAACAGTCGGAAAGCTTTGACATTTCCTCAAACATGTAATAGTTTGGCAGGCGGTCATGCTACCTCTCCAATGTTTCCCATTACACTAACCATGTCACACAATCTAGTGCAACCAAATCTGACAGTTTTTATAGTCTAGCTGCAGTGCTATAGCTTGTGTTTGGTAGCTTTTCATTAGTGTAAATACGTATGTATACAACAATCCGTTTCTTTGCTGCATATACCACGACGTAAAATGTCCGATATGTTGGTACAATTGGGCCGTGTGAAATCTATTATATTTAACTATATGTATAATAATTTATAAATTATTTACGTTACATTATAATGCTCGATCGTGTGCGAATTGCAGATGCGCCGTCGCGGGAAAGTGTCGCACTACGTCGACGCCGAGGACGGCGCGCGGGCGAACTGGATGCGATTCGTGAATTGCGCGCGAAACTATGAAGAACAGAACATGGTCGCGTTTCAGTTTCACGGCGGCATGTACTACAGGTGAGGTGCCGTAGCCATAGCTATATATATATATATAGATAGTTTATGCGAATTAGGACTGTCATCGATGCCCACCTCATCGATAAATCGCGATGGATTTGCATCCGATATCGAAATCGAAATAAATCGAAAAATAGCAATCCGATTTTTTATTTATTTTTTTCTAAAATGTAGCCAGCGAAGCATCGGTAGCATTTTTGACTATAGGTTGTAGCTATAGATAGATGGTTTATGCTGATGATAATAGTATCGATAATTTCTGTCATTGGGTTTTGTCCTGTCATTCGTGAATGGCTATATATATACCTACCAACATATTATTTCTTATTAAAATCAGATAAATTCTTCTAACCAATCTTTTCTAATTTTTTTATTCCTATAAACAGTCATGCTATTGATAAACAGCTGAAGTACAAATACTTATCATCTTATAATTATTTACATATAAATGTGTGTACAACAACAAATTATAAACTTATATGTGCGTGTTTCAGGACGTGTACAGACATCAGGACGGGCGCAGAACTGTTGGTTTATTACGGTGACAGCTACGCGGCGGAGCTCGGCATCGACAGAAGCAAAGCCTCCGCAGCAGCAGAGCAGCAGCAGCAGCAGCAGCAGCAGTACAAGCTGCACAACACTCACGCAGAAAGGAAGATTTGCAAATGCGATACATGTGAATACAGATGCACCGCCTACGGTGAACTCAGAAAACACATGCGCGCACACGCAGATGCGAAACGTGTGGATACAGGTGAGAAACGCTTGGAAACAGATGGGTATAGGTGTACTCGGGCAAGCTCTGTCCGTGATCAGATGCGCACTCACACAGGAGAGAAGCCGTTTGCGTGCGACACGTGCGGATACAGGTGTGCTCAGGCCAGTGATCTCCGTGATCACATGCGCACTCACACAGGAGAGAAGCCGTTTGCGTGCGACACGTGCGGATACAGGAGTGCTCATGCCAGTGATCTCCAGACACACATGCGCACTCACACAGGAGAGAAGCCGTTTGCGTGCGACACGTGTGGATACAGGAGTGCTCGTTCCAGTGATCTAAAAAAACACATGCGCACTCACACAGGAGAGAAGACCTAGCTAGTAAAGATAGCTGGAAATGTGCTGTGATATTTAATGCATTTGGTTGCGTGGTTTTTATTATAGAACCTGCGGCATCACAAAAACTGAACTGAAATAAACAAGGGGCGGATGACGCATGTAAGTAATAGAATGAGTATGAACAATAAATTTTGCCGGATTGACTGTAAAAAGTCTCCGTTCCCGTATCTAATTTGAGTGCATGCGAATTTACCGAGAAATTATTTTCTTATGTTTTTGACTCAATATGCTATCAACGGAGCACAGCTCACCTCTTAATGATATAGCCAGGCCCGCATGATGTTTAACATTTAATCCGCTATAATTGTTTAGTAATTGTATTTACAACGCATGTTGCGCAATGTCTCCACGATGAAATTAATTAGAAACTGATTATTCTGATGATTCTGATTATGTTTTTGTATTACATGACAATAGCATGCTCTGTTATAAATACGTCTGTCGGTTAACGTGGGTTATATGCATAGCAGGCTTTAATGTAGTCTAAACGCATCTAACCCGGTTGATTAGTATTTCTTGCGTAGATGCGGATTCCAATAAACTTCTACTGTAATTCAGCGACTTGGTTTTTCATGTAGGAAAAATCTATGTTATCGAATAAGTTGTTATTGTGCATAATAAAACGGCTAGACGTTTTAAATTTTCATCTGTTTAGGGCTGTTTAGAATCGCATGAAATCTGCTGTGATTGGGATTCCGTCGATTTTGCTGTGATTCCGCCATTTATTATAATAAAACGAGAATTGTTTATATCATTGTTAACATATCTTTATACATATCTCGACTGAGGGTAGATAATAGATATGATACATCATACATGTAGTATAAATCTGGGTTTACACTGGAAAAATCGACGAGATGATGAGTCTATCAGATGTTCAGTTGTTACGTTATCGATCGCGAGTCGGCAAACGTTTCACTATTTGACTCACAGCGTGCGCGCGGGGCGACGTGGATACGCATTTTTGCGCATATTATGTGTAAGCTGTATATTTTGCGGTGGTTTAATTTCCGCGAAGGCGATCCCGACCGCGAAAATAACACGCAAATAATTCATAATTCACCGACCGCAAAATTGTCCGTCAAGTCTGAATTCGCGAAAATATCTGTACGCGAAAAATATGGCGTATACAGTAATTCGCGCCAGTGTGGGGCCGATAGCAAAAACGCGCTCTCCCCCTGGGTGGAGTGGAGGGACACACCTCCTGATTGCTATTATCGGAGTGACTGAGTGGAAAAACTTGATCAACTCACTGACCAAAAACTGAGAAAATAGAACATAATATGTTCTAATCTCTCTACTAGTCGTTATATCTCCTTGTTGAGCGCTCATATTTTACGTTTACACTGCCGGCTGTCGGTCGATTAGTATAGAAAAGTTTATCAGCTCGTCACCCTTTTAGGAAAAAATTGATAGTGTAAACCCATCTCGACACTATTATATAATGCGCAAGTTAATCCACAAGCTAGTAGCGACAAGTATAATTGCCATCTATTACGAAGTTCTTTTATGGAGCGTACGTGCCTTACGTATTTATTATATATTAGTATCTTGTTAGTATGTGTGTACTGCAGTCATTTTCCATGTTTTCAATCAGGTCACACCGTCTATCAATAATACATAATATACACGCTCGCCATACGGTGGACTGGTATCTATTACAAGAATCACATGCGCACTCACACAGGAGAGAAGCCGTTTGCGTGCGACACGTGTGGATACAGGTGTGCTNTTTTTTTTTTTTTTTTTTGCTAAAATGTAGCCAGCGAAGCATCGGTAGCATTTTTGACTATAGGTTGTAGCTATAGATAGATAGTTTATGCTGATGATAATAGTCTCGATAATTTCTGTCATTGGGTTTTGTCCTGTCATTCATGAATGGCTATACCTACCAAAATATGATTTCTTATTAAAATCAGAAGACTGGGCTAGGGCCTCTTGGGTGATCAATTAAAATATCGATTTTACCGCCAAAATCTGGAATTCCTTTTAATATATGAATTTTTATTGATTTTTTAACTCATTGGTTGCACATTTCTTGCCAGATGTATTTTTTTAAACAGATAAATTCTTCTAATCTTTTACAATGTAATCTTACGTAATCTCTTCTACATTTTTTTATTCCTATAAATATTCATTCTATTGATAAACAGCTAAAGGATCAAAATATCAAAAAAAAAATAATAAATAATCGAATCAAAATAATTTGATACCAATGACAACCCTAATGCGAATGATAATATAGTCATTGGATTTTGTCCTGTCATTCATGAATGGCTATACCTACAAAAATATGATTTCTTATTAAAATCAGATAAATTCTTCTAACCAATCTTTTTTAATTTTGTTATTCGTATAAACAGTCGTGCTATTGAAAAACAGCTAAAGTACAAATACTTATCATCTTATAATTATTTACATATAAATGTGTACAACAACAAATTATAAAATTATATGCGTTTCAGGACGTGTACAGATATCAGGACGGGCGCAGAACTGTTGGTTTATTACGGTGACAGCTACGCGGCTGAGCTCGGCATCGACAGAAGCAAAGCCTCAGAGCAGCAGGAGTACAAGCACACTCACACAGAAAGGAAGATTTGCAAGTGTGATACATGTGAATACAGATGCACCGGCTACGGTGAACTCAAAAAACACATGCGCACACACGCAGATGCGAAACATGTGGATACAGGTGAGAAACGCTTGGAAACAGATGGGTATAGGTGTACTCAGGCAAGTTCTCTCCGTGATCACATGCGCACTCACACAGGAGAGAAGCCGTTTGCGTGCGACACGTGCGGATACAGGAGTGCTCACGCCAGGCATCTCCAGAGACACATGCGCACTCACACAGGAGAGAAGCCGTTTGCGTGCGACACGTGCGGGTACAGGAGTGCTCGTTCCAGTTCTCTCCTGAGACACATGCGCACTCACACAGGAGAGAAGCCGTTTGCGTGCGACACGTGCGGATACAGGAGTGCTCACGCCCATCATCTCCAGAGACACATGCGCACCCACACAGGAGAGAAGCCGTTTGTGTGTGACACGTGCGGATACAGGAGTGCTCATGCCTGTAATCTCCAGACACACATGCGCACTCACACAGGGGAGAAGCCGTTTGCGTGCGACACGTGCGGATTCAGGAGTGCTCATGCCCATTCTCTCCGTGATCACATGCGCACTCACACAGGAGAGAAGCCGTTTGCGTGCGACACGTGCGAATACAGGAGTGCTCACGCCCGTTCTCTCCGTGATCACATGCGCACTCACACAGGCGAGAAGCCGTTTGCGTGCGACACGTGTGGATACAGGAGTGCTTCAGGCGAGAAGCCGTTTGCGTGCGACACGTGTGGATACAGGAGTGCTAAGGCCAGTGATCTCCAGACACACATGCGCGCTCACACAGGCGAGAAGCCGTTTGCGTGCGACACGTGTGGATACAGGAGTGCTAAGGCCAGTGATCTCCAGACACACATGCGCAATCACACAGGAGAAAAGCCGTTTGCGTGCGACACGTGTGGATACAGGAGTGCTCAGGCCGGTCATCTCCGTGATCACATGCGCACTCACACAGGCAAGAAGCCGTTTGCGTGCGACACGTGCGGATACAGGAGTGCTCAGGCCCGTTCTCTCAGTGATCACATGCGCACTCACACAGGAGAAAGGCCGTTTGCGTGTGACATGTGCGGATACAGGAGTGCTCGTTCCAGTGATCTAAAAAAACACATGCGTACTCATACAGGAGAGAAGACCTAGCTAGTAAAGATAGCTGGAAATGTGCTGTGATATTTAATGGATTTGGAAGTGTTTTTTATTATAAAACCTGCGGCATCACAAAAACTGAGCTGAAATAAACAAGGGGCTGTTAACGCATGTAAGTAAGTAATAGAATGAGTATGAACAATAAATTTTGCCTGAGTGACTGTAAAAAGTGCAAAAATATATTTATTATTAATGTAAGTCTCCGTTCCCGTATCTAATTTGAGTGCATGCGATCATTTTCTTATGTTTTTGATTCAATATGCTATCAACGGAGCACAGCTCTACTTAGCTCTAGTACTAGAGCTAAGCTCTACTATGATATGGCCAGGTCCGCATGCTGTTTAACATTTAATCTGCTATAATTGTTTAGTAATTGTATTTACAACGCATGTTGCGCAATGTCTGCACGATGAAATTAATCCGAAACTGATTATTCTGATTATGTTTTTGTATTACACGACAATAGCATGCTCTGTTATAAATACGTTTGTCGGTTAACGTGGGTTATATGCATAGCAGGCTTTATTGTAGTCTAAACGCATTTAACATGGTTGATTAGTATTTCTTGCGTAGATGCGGATTCCAATGAACTTCTACTGTAATTCAGCGACTTGGTTTTTCATGTATGAAAAATCCATGTTAGCGAATAAAAACTTGTAATTGTGCATAATAAAACGGCTAGACGTTTTAAATTTTCATCTGTTTAGAATCGCATGAAATCTGCTTTGATTGGGATTCCGTCGATTTTGCTGTGATTCCGCGCCATGTATTATAATAAAACGAGAATTGTTTATATCATTGTTAACACATCTTCATACATATCTCGACTGAGGGTAGATATGATAGTATAAATCTGTGTTTACACTAGAAAAATGGACGAGATGATGAGGCTATCAGATGTTCAAAGTTTTTACGTTATCGACCGCGAGTCGGCAAACGTTTCAACATTTGACTCGCCGCGTGCGCGCGGGGCGACGTCGACACGCATTTTTGCGAATATTATGTGTAAGCTGTATATTTTGCGGTGGTTTCATTTCCGCGAAGGCGATCCCGACCGCGAAAATAACAAGAGCCGCAGAGCGTCTGGGCTCATCTGAGGTCTGTTGCTACGATTATAAACGTAAAATTTCAGTCGTGCGTAGTACCACATTTGTTAGGCGCAGATATGCAGACACGCAGTTGCGTACACATCATTGTTAGGACACGCCCACTATCGCAGATGGAGGGTAGGGGGAGGGTGGGGGGAGGGGGTG
>NW_014577880.1:110511-116610 GCF_000485595.1 Priapulus caudatus | reverse complement strand
TAAATTCTTCTAAATCTTTACAATGGAATCTTACATAATCTCTTCTACGTTTTTTTTATTCCTATAAATATGCATTGCTATTGATGAGAGCTAAAGACAAATTACTTAAATATCTTATATTATTACAAAAATGTGGACAAAACAACAAATCATAAACTTATATGCGCGTTCAGGACGTGTACAGACATGCGGACGGGCGCAGAACTGTTGTTATTACTTACGGGGACAGTTAGTGCAGCGGAGCTTGGCATTGACAGAAGCAAGCCCTCAGAGCAGCAGGAGTACAAGCACACTTACACACAGAAAGGAAGATTTGCAAAGTGTGATACATGTGAAATACAGATCCACCGCTACGGCTGAACTCAAAAACACATGCGACACACGCAGGTGCGAAACGTGTGGATCACAATGAAAGAAACGCTTGGAAACAGATGGATAGGTGGTACTTCAGGCAATGTTCTCTCCGTGAGCACATGCGCCACTCACGACAGGAGAAAGCCGTTTGCGTTGCGACACGTGTGGATACAGGAGTGTCATGCTGTAATCTCCAGAGACACATGCGCACCTCACACAGGAGAGAAACGCCGTTTGCGTGCGACAACGTTGCGGATTACAGGAGATGCCATCGCGGTATCTCCGTGATCACATGCGCACTCACACAGAGAGAAGCGTGGCTGCGACACGTGGGATACAGGAGTGACTCGATGCCTGTAATCTCCAAGAGACACCATGAAAAGCAGCTCACACAGGAGAGAAGCGTTTGCGTGTGACACGTGCGGTACAGGGACTCAGCGCCGGGTCATCTCCGTGATCCACATGGCGCACTCACACAGGAGAGAAGCCGTTTGGTGTGACACGTGCGGTTACAAGGTTGTACTCAGGGCAAGCGTCATCTCCGGATTCACGATGCGCACTCACGACAGGAGAGAAAGCCGTTGGTGCGACCACGTGTGGATTACAAGGGAGTGCTCACGCCATTCTCTCAGTCACACATGCGCACTTCACACAGGGAGAAGCGTTGCGTGCGACACGTGTGGATACAGGAGTGCTCACGGCCGGTACTCTCCGTGATCACGATGCGCACTCACAAGAGAGAAGCCGTTTGCGGGCGACAGTGTGAATACATGAGTAACGAATGCCCGTAATCTCCAAGGACACATGCGCACTCGCACAGGAGAGAAGCCGTTTGGTGTGACGCTGCGGATACAGGAGTGCTCAGGCCCGTTTCTCTCCGTGATCACATGCGCACTCACACAATGAGACGAGAAAGCGCGTTCTCGCGTGCGACGACGTGCGATACAGCTGAGTGCTCACGGCCCGTTTCTCCAACACACAATGCGCACTCACACAGGCAGGAAGCCGTTTGCGGTTGTGACACGTGCGGATACCAGGAGTGCTCAGGCCCCACCTGGCCACGTCTCTCTCCGTGAGTCAATGCGCGCACTGCACACAGAAGAGAAGCCGTCTTGCGTGCCGACCACGTGCGGATTCACACCGGAGTGCTGCACGCCCGTCTCTCCCGGCATCACACATGCCGCACTCACACAGGAGAGAAGCCGTTTTTTGCGTGCGACACCGTTGCGGATACAGGAGTGGCTCAGGCCCGTTCTCTCAGTGCATCACATGCGCACTCACACAGGAGAAGAAAGGCCGTTTGCGATGTGACATGTGCGGCATCAGCGATGTGCTCTTTCCAGTGGATCTAAAAAAAACACATGCACACATCATACAGGAGAGAAGACCTAGCCTAGTAAGCATAAGCTGGAAATGTGCTGGTGATATTTAATGGATTTGGACAGTGTTTTTATTATAAACCTGCGGCCTCACAAAAACTGAGCTGAATAAACAAGGCGGCGGTTGACGCATGTAAGTAAGTAATAGAATGAGTATGAACAATAAATTTTGCCTGAGTGACTGTAAAAAGTGCAAAAATATATTTATTATTAATGTAAGTCTCCGTTCCCGTATCTAATTTGAGTGCATGCGATCATTTTCTTATGTTTTTGATTCAATATGCTTTCAACGGAGCACAGCTCTACTTAACTCTAGTACTAGAGCTAAGCTCTACTATGATATGGCCAGGTCCGCATGTTGTTTAACATTTAATCTGCTATAATTGTTTAGTAATTGTATTTACAACGAATGGTGCGCAATGTCTGCACGATTAAAATTAATCAGAAACTGATTATTCTGATTATGTTTTTGTATTACATAACACTAGCATGCTCTGTTATAAATACGTCTGTCGGTTAACGTGGGTTATATGCATAGCAGGCTTTATTGTAGTCTAAACGCATTGAACCCGGTTGATTAGTATTTATTGCGTAGATGCGGATTCCAATGAACTTCTATTGTAATTCAGCGACTTGGTTTTTCATGTATGAAAAATCTATGTTACCGAATAATAAGTTGTTATTGACATTTGTGCATAATAAAACAGCTAGACGTTTTAAATTTTCATCTGTTTAGAATCGCATGAAATCTGTTTTGATTGGGATATTCCGTCGATTTTGCTGTGATTCCGCCATGTATTATAATAAAACGAGAATTGTTTATATCATTGTTAACACATCTTCATACATATCTCGACTGAGGGTAGATATGATAGTATAAATCTGGGTTTACACTGGTAAAATCGACGAGATGATGAGTCTATCAGATGTTCAGTTTTTACGTTATCGACCGCGAGTCGGCAAACGTTTCAACATTTGACTCGCCGCGTGCGCGCGGGGCGACGTCGACACGCATTTTTGCGAATATTATGTGTAAGCTGTATATTTTGCGGTGGTTTAATTTCCGTGAAGGCGATCCCGACCGCGAAAATAACAACACGCAAATAATTCATACCGAATAATTCATAATTCAGCGGCGAAATTTACCACTCGCGAAATTTTCCGTCAAGTCTGAATTCGCGAAAATATCTGTACGCGAAAAATATGGCGTATACAGTAATTCGCGCCAGTGTGGGGCCGATAGCAAAAACGTGCTCTTCCCCCGGGTGAAGGGACACACCTCCTGATTGCTATTATCAATCCTTCTTAATACGCTCTTGCTATTATCGTAGTGACTGAGTGGGAAAAACTTGATCAACTCGCTGAACAAAAGTTGAGAAAATAGAACATGTTCTAATCTCTCGCCTAGTCGTTATCACCTTGTTGAGCGCTCATATTTTACGTTTACACTGCCGACTGTCGGTCGATTAGTAGAAAAGTTTATCAGCTCGTCACCTTTTTAGGAAAAAATTGATAGTGTAAACCCATCTTGACACGAATATAATGCGCCAGTTAATCCACAAGTAGCGACAAGTATAAGCCATCTATTATGAAGAGCATTTTCTTTTATGGAGCGCACATGTATTACGTATTTATCATATTAGTATGCGTGTACTGCAGTCATTTTCCATGTTTTCAATGAGGTCACACCATCTATCAATAATACATAATATACACGCTGGCCATACGGTGGTATCTATTCTATATGGTGTAGAAACAAATAAATATAATATAAATATAATACCTGATAACACCCTTTGAAGAAAAAGCGGTGCTCGTGCGACAGTGCGACCAGCTAGCGGATATCGGCCAGTGACGTATTCTCCAAAAAACACCGTGAAAATTAGGCGCAAAATGGTGTAATCATTTGCATTTTAGATCTATACTACCAGGAGTAGATAATAGGGATTATATGGAGTACATAATCCCTATGAATCTACCAGGAGTAGATAATCCCTATTATCTACTCCTGATACTACCCAACACCGCGTGTAACATCGGTCGGCGAGCGCAAAAAAAAGATGGCACGCGTAAAAATGTGTCCGACGCGTTCTTTTCTGGAAGTTGTACTATATGCAGGAAAAGCAATTAAGGTCGGTTGGCGGTAGACTGGACCTATAACTTCAGTAGTCTGCGCACGGACTCGGCAGAGTTCTGCAGGTATAAACAGATTAGGTTGTGGGTAGTGGCCCCTATAGGCTGTGCGCAGACAGAGCTATATACGTATTTCTATACGTGATGCAGCTTTCTATCTATATTCGGGTTCACTTATTACGTTTATTACATTGAATTTGTTATATTCTCTGGTGTTGTTATTCTTCACGTTCCCTCGCACAGCCAACTAGCCCGACCTCAATCATACAACGTAAAAAAATCTACCGGGAAACATTTTGTCGTGTAAACACGGCTTTAGGTCGCAGCTAACACATTTTGCCACGCAAGCACGCCACCACGTGCTGTTTGTGTTCGTGGCTGCTGATCGCGGGCACTTAGACGTTAGCTATTGATAACATAACACTACATTAGTCTTTGGGGACATCTACAACCCCCGCCCGTTATGGCCCTGTTCCCGCCCACCACGCGAGAGCTCCGCTGTGTCGCATTTCGCAGTGCTACATCTTACTATAAATTGGGGATTTTCTGTGCGTGTCCGGCTATACGTTTCCGCACCGCTCAACGGATCCTCTCCAAACTTGGTCAGGGAACATTCTACAGATCACGACACGTTACATTGGGCTATTTTTTCCCCAGTTTCATTTTGTTCACATTCCACGTTCAAAAACATTAAAATAGTGGGAAATTTTTGCACCGAGCGCGCGGCTCTAAATGAAAAACCGCGCCACCTATCGGATCTTATATGAGTTAATATATTGTTTTAACACTTAATAAAAAGTTATTTTTTATAGAAATAAATATAAACATACACGGCAGTGGCAACGGGCAGTGTCTAGTTGACTGTGAGCAATCATTAGAAAATAAATTCACAAATTGTGTCACGTGATATTTATGCGGAGTCGAGGATCAATTCTTAAATCCGTTGCTTTTCGACTACTCGCCGCTGTTTTAATTAGGAACAATCGGGAAGGTTTGACATATCCTCAAACATTTCATAGTTTGGCAGGCGGTCATGCTACCTCTCCAATGTTTCCCATTACACTAACCATGTCGCACAATCTAGTGCAACCAAATCTGACAGTGTTTATAGTCTAGCTGTAGTGCTAGCTTGTGTTTGGTAGCTTTTCATTAGCGTACAACAATCCGTTTCTTTGCTGCGCACAGGGGCGTAAATCCCGGGGGAGGATGGGGGAGATGCATCCCCCCTGCTCTTGAAGGAGGGGGGATGGCCTGTACAAATATCCCCTGAGATTCAAAAAAAAAGAGAAAAAAAAGAATAGCCAAAAAGTATGGTTGCAAACGTACAAAAACACGTGAAATTGTGAGAAATTGCAATTCTTACCTGTGTTTTAATACATGTATTATTACTATAGTAACCTAACTGTGTACGCTCTCTGAAAAGTCATGAAAAGTGTTTTGAATACTAACTTGTAGGGTTGAGTCTAGGGTTGAGATAGTGTCATCAGACATGAGAATATGGCCCACAGTATGCCTCAGATTGCAGGAAAATGGCTTAAATATTTCAAAATTTTAATCCCCAGACCCCCCTAGCACTGGCATGCCTACGTTTGGCATGCCTGGTTAATTTCACCTCCGGCTATCGCCGATCATCCCCCCCACTCCTCGGTACGGATTTACGCCCCTGGCTGCGCACCCCGACGTAAGATGTCCGATATGTTGGTACGATTAGGCCGCGTGAAATATAATGCTCGTGTCCGAATTGCAGATACGCCGTCGCGGGAAAGTGTCGCACTACGTCGACGCATACGACGTCGCGCGGGCGAACTGGATGCGCTTCGTGAATTGCGCGCGAAACTACGAAGAACAGAACATGGTCGCCTTTCAGTTCCACGGCGGCATGTACTACAGGTAAGGTGCAGTATAGCTATATATAGATAGTTAATGCCGCTGACTTAGGAACTGTCATCCGATGCCCACCTCATCGATAAATCGCGATGGATTTCGTCCGTATCGAGTACGAAATAATCGAAAATAGGCAACCGATTTTGTTAAATATTTTTGGCTAAAATGTAGCACGATAGCATCGGTAGCATTTTTGGGGGGACAAGGTTGAGCTATAATAGATAGTTTATGCTTCGATGATAATAGTATCCGACAATTTTCTGTCATTGCGCGTTTTGCCTGTCATTACATTGAATGGCCTATACCTACCAAAATATGATTTCTTATAAAATCAGCAAGACTAGGTCTA
>NW_014577880.1:103409-108230 GCF_000485595.1 Priapulus caudatus | reverse complement strand
CTGCCGCAGCCATCCGTGCAGAGATAATTGCCAAAAAGTGTTAGCCTTCAAAAAATATCATAAAATCGCAGGCGTGCGCCGTGGCCGCGCCCACATTTTGCGATTACAACATTTACCACTGTGCTTAATTTATGAGATTTAAAGTGTCAAAACCTAGTTATTTCAACTAATCTAGAAACCTATGATAATATCATCAGAATATCCAGCGGGGACGGTCAGTACAATATTAGCCAAATGCGAGATTTAAGTCACTATTCTTGTAGCAGTACGCTTCAATATATTAGCCCCAATGATCCTATATGATTTTAACGTTGTTTGATTTTTTTCTTTTCTGTTCTGTCGTGTTCATATTCAAGCGCTTGAATTGTTTCCTTGAGAGAAAATGTACTCTAATTATGTTTGATCGTGCAGTATGAAGTATTTTCTTGGCAGTCAAACGCCGCCCGACGACGTCCGCGCGTCATTTTCTGGACATTAGCATAGGTGGGAACCACAGGCGTGCATGCTGCGTGCCAAAGGTGGATATAGATCCAGATTTTACCATTGCCATATGTGCCGCTCGGCCCGGCCCGCGACTAGTTTGAACGTATAGATCGGCCGAATTAAGACAAATATCTTGCCAGATCAACGCGCGACCGACGTCCGTACGCCTAATTTTTATGTACATTAGCATATAAGGCCGGGAATCGTGGCCCGATTGCCTCAAAGCAAAGGTCTGGCTCCAGATGAATGTATGATTCTGGCCGAAAATTTTTTTTTGCCAACTCAACGGGCGACGAGGTTCCTTGCGCCATTTTCATTTATTATTAGCATAGCTGGGAATCGATGGCATTGCCTGCCCGAGCAAAGTGAAGCACGTATATCAGAGTTAGACAATGCACACGTGCCGTCGGCGCCGCCCGCCGACGAGCTTTAAACGTATGAGAACTCGGCCCGTAAGAAAATTCTCTTGCAGTCAACGGTGATCGACGCCACGAAGCGTCATCGCCACGCCACATTATTAATCGGCATAGCGCGCGCGAACCCATGCAGGGTGTGATGCTGCGAGAAAGTGAATATTAGTAGACCGCGATTTTACCAAGCACACGTGCCTGTCAGCCTCCGGCTTCGGTTTGAAACGTAATAAGAACGGCTCGTAGAACATTATTCTTGGCAGTCACGGCGACCGACGTCGGGAGCACCATTTCATTATAATTTCGCCATAGCTGGAAATCGAGTTGGCCGCCGATGCTGCAAACCAAAGCTGAGCATGTAGATCAGATGGTTTACCATGCACACGCTGCCCTCGGCGCCGCCCGGCGACTAGTTTGAACGCTATGAGACGGCGAAGCAAATTTCTCTTTGCAGTCAACGGCTGACGCGACGCACAGCGGCCATCTGCCCACGCACATTAATTCAATAATCGGCACAGCGGTCGGCGAACCACAGGCCGTGATGCTGCGAGCCAAAGTGAATATATAGATCCGGATATTACCAAGCACACGCTGCTGATCAGCCCTACCCGGCCTCCGCGTTTAAAGCATAAATAAAACGGCGCGAAAGAACATTATCTTGAGTTTCAATCGGCACCGACGTGCGCGAATCCCATTTTCCAGTATATTCGCCCATAAGCTATGAATCGTGCGTGATGCTGCGCGAGCCAACGTGAAGCATGTAGATCAGATTTTACGATGCACACGTGCCATCATGCCCGCCCCGACTAGCTTGAACGTAATAAGAACGCGCCGAAGAAAATTCTCTGGTAGGTCAACGGTGCCCGACGCAACGACGTGCCATCTGCACGCACATATCGGTCATAAGCGGGGAACCCAGGCGTGATGCCTGCCGCAGAAAATGGTGAATATTTATAGACCGGATATTTACCAAGCACACGTTGCTGTGTCAGGCTTGCCGGCTACGGTTTGAACGGCCGACGAAAAACATTATCTTGGCAATCAGAGGCGACCGACGTCGGAGCGCCATGCATTTTCATGTATATTTGCATAGCTGGGAATCGTGGCGCGATGCTGCAACGCCAAATGTAATATGGCGATTGAATTTAATCATACACTCGGCGGTGTACTATATTACAGAAATTACATTTCTAATCACGACATATCAGTCGCATATACTTGGGATTTTTCTTACAACAGCTACCCCAAGGAGCTACATATATATTATACATAATTATATTATACCATGGTATATATAGCTCCTTGAGCTACCCCAAGGAGCTACATATATATTATACATAATTATATTATACCATGGTATATTTAGCTCCTTGAGCTACCCAAGTGTTTCATTTTTATTTGCGCCACTAGATGGCAGCCCTTGTTTACAACAAAGGGCCATCTATCTTTCCCGGTTATTTTTCGAAGAGAAACATATTTTACTTTACCCTGATTGAGAAAATGCCACCAAGGAAACGAAAGGCGGACGACAGTAGTGACGATGGAAAACGAAGACAAGAAGAGAAAGCTAATGGATCTAACGGCAGTGGAGCCGGCGACATGGGCGGATTTGAAAGTGATGAAGAGTTCGCTAATTTCGTATGTTTTGCAAAATGCATCACGCTTTCTGAGTAATAATTGTCACACAATTTCCTTTGTGTTGCAAATGCTAATAGTAATAGTAATATACTACAATTGTTACCTCTTTTCACGAATATAAACATGTAAGAATAACGCATTATAAGGCATATCCAACTACGGTTATTGTCTAATAACACCAAAGAGGAACCTACTTGGAAAGAATCAAATTAGTTCGCTTAAGTGACAAAGTGTCACCACTTACACTACGACTACGAGTACGAATCTGACTAAAGGCCAAGACACACTGCAGCGACAGCGACCGACCGTAACGACAAACGACAAAGTCGAGGCGACTGGCGCAGCCACACTGCAGCGACAACGACCGACCGTAACGACCACAGGGACTTGAGGCGGAAAAAAAAGTGTTATATATATATAGAAGTATTTATCTTCTATTTATACTTCTATTTATATATATAACACGTTTTTTTCGCCTCAGGTCCCTGTGTGTACGTGAGCCATATTAATAAGACATTGGTGATAGGTGTGTGACGCGACGTGTCTTTTGTATATAGGGTGTAGTGTAAAGGATCTTTTATGTATGATATTTGATAATAGATCTTTTGTATATTCAACGTTAATGGTCTGTAACAGGGAGACCCGTCTGCTGTTTTAATGTTCTAGGGGAGTCTGGAATTGGTGGTGGTGACGAATTCATGCGCCTGCAGGCGTGTGCGCGCATCTTTGTTTATATTTATATTGGAGTTGTTATCCGTCTCTAACGCACAACTTTCAACATCCAAATATCATCGTGTTCCAGACTATAATTCTCTATCAATTTTGTGTTCTCATGCATGGAGGCCTTATGTCAAACTATTGACTCCCCTTATAGCCTGCAGTCACATAGTGACCCCTTCTGTCAAACTGTGCATGCTACAATAACACAAAATCCTTAATTCTGGACGTTAACAAACGGCTACAAAATATACGATTTTAATTATACATGTTAGAGGTGCGTTATACGTTTTATTTTCTCAAATAAACCCAATAAAAAGCTATCACAAGTTATGTTAAGTAATTATTCATTTTAAACATTCGCTCGTGAACCTTTGCTAGTGTGGTCTGGGGGCATCTTCTCCCCAAAATCTTTGGAAAAAATCCTGTGAAGTGATATACTTTCCTGAATTCTAGGCAACCATAACAAAATATCGCTCCATAATTGTCTTGATTCATACCAGTTCTTGCACAAATGACACAACAACTGGTCGTAACTATTGTTTTCAAACATTATCCATCTGTGCATGCTCACCTGGAAGGTCTACTGAAATGTGTAGAGAGACCCTAGTCTGCTGTCTACATTTCTACTAGTCTACTGTCTACCCTAAGCCGACCCTATAGTCTACTGTCTAACATTTCTCCTATTCTGCACTAATGTAGGAGTATCGCGGGAATGTAACACGCACGTTACTTGCAGACCATAGCAGGTCAGTAACATCTTGGATCGCATGAGAGAGCTCGTGATCATATGCCATACATTGTTCTGTGTGCGTGATTATTTTCGCTTAAATATAAATCGCACTCTATAAATATGAATATATATATTTGAAACCAATTACCCTCAATTACCGTAATACACATACAACACGTGGCGGCACCTACGGGGTAGCTGGAAATCATCCACGAACAGTGGCGGCCCCTGTTCACCTGATAGATCATAGTCTATAGATCGAAGCACAGCTTTAAAATGAAAATCACGGCTATAGAGGGTTCCGCGACATGCCCTAAAAATAGCAATATTACCTACAATCCCGTGCCGCCGGCCATACTGGTAGTCAGAATTGCAAACACGTGTTACCGATATGCGCAATCTAGCGATTTTACATCGATAGATTGGACATACGATAGTGTTATTATAGTAATCTATATTAGCAGGAAGTGGATCCCGGTTTTGCACAGGTTTACCAGCGCGTGTTGGGGTGCTAGAGTTCGATATGATTGTGCAGACCCGGTTTTACAGGGTGTTGCAGGCAGGTTTATCAGCGTGGGTTGGAGTGCTCCGCTAGAGTTCAATGAGATTACACAGGTCCGGTTTTGCAGGGGCTTTGCATGCAGGTTTATTAGAGTCGCGATATTTCACGCAACACATATGTTCATGGACTTGAGTTTGTTTACATCGCGAGTGTTCAGAAATTTCACCGATTTTACTGCATATACAGCTATCAAACGCATTTTATAAAATCTGGTGTATGCACATTTGCCAACTGTCTGAACTGTACGTAGTATGGACAAGTACTTTCATTCACTAGAC
>NW_014577880.1:98953-103156 GCF_000485595.1 Priapulus caudatus | reverse complement strand
CGACAGTGTGAATACATGAGTACTAATGCCGTATAATCTCCAGAGGACACGATGCGCACTCACACAAGTGAGGTAGAAGCGCGTTCTCGCGCCTGCGACACGTGCGGCATACAGCTGAGTGCTCACGCCCGTTTCTCCAACACACATGGCACTCACACAGGAGAGAAGCCGTTTGCGGTGTGACACGTGCGGATACAGGAGTGCTCAGGCCCGTTCTCTCGTGAGCACATGCGCGCACTCACACAGAAGAGAAGCCGTTTGGCGTGCCGACTACGTGCGGATTACAGGAGTGCTGCACGCCCGTTCTCTCCCGTGATCACATGCGCAGCTCACACAGGAGAGAAGCCGTTTTTTGCGTGCGACACGTTGCGGATACAGGACGTGCTCAGGCCCGTTCTCTCAGTTGCATCACATGCGCACTCACACAGGAGAGAACAGGCCGTTTGCGATGTGAATGTGCGGATCAGCGATGTGCTCGTTTCCAGTGATCTAAAAAAAACACATGCACCACATCATACAGGAGAGAAGACCTAGCTAGTAAGCATAAGCTGGAAATGTGCTGTGATATTTAATGGATTTGGAAGTGTTTTTTAATTTATAAACCTCGGCCCAAGCAAAACTGAGCGCTGAAAACAAGGCGGCCGGATCTGGACGCAGAAGTAAGTTAATAGACATGAGCTATGCAACAATAAATTTTGCTGAATGACTGTACAAATGTGCAAAAAATATATTTTATTAATGCTAAGTCTCCTTCGTCCGGTATTCTAATTTGGTGCATGCGATCATTTTCTTTATGGTTTTTTGATTTCAATATGCTATTCAACGGAGCACTAGCTCTACTTAGCTCTTGAGTACTAGAGCTAAGCTCTTACCTGTGTATGCCAGGTCCATTGTTGTTTAACTATTTAATCTCTGTATATATTGGTTAGTAATTGTAATTTACAACGATGGTGCGCAATGCTCTGCACGATTAAATAATCAGAAATGATTCATTCTGATTTATGTTTTTGTGTATTACATAACGTTGTCGGTTTATATGCATTATGTGGCAGGCTTTACCTTGTAGTCTAAACGCATTTTTAACTCCGCGTTGATTAGTATTCTTGTCGGTAATATGCGGATTCCAATGAACTTCTATTGTAATTCATCGCTGGTTTTTCATGTATGCAAAATTATTGTACCGGAATAATAAGTTGTTATTGACATTTGCTGCATAATAAACACGTCTAGACTTTTTAAATTTTCTATCTGTTCTAGGAATCGCCATGAAATCTGTTTTGATTGGGATATTTCCGCGTCCGGATTTGTTGTGATTCTCCGCATGATTATACCTAAAACGAGAATTGTTATATCATTGTTAACACATCTTCATACATATCTCGACTGAGGGTAGATATGATTATAAAATTCTTGGTGTATGTACCTGGGAATTAATCGACGAGATCATGAGGCATCAATTCTGTATTTTACGTTATCGCCGCGAAGTCGCAAAATCGTTTCAAACATTTTGACTCGCGCGTCTGTGCGGCGGGCGACGTCGACAACGCAATTTTTGGTGCGATAATTAGTGTAGTAAGTTGTATTATATTTGCGGTGGTTTCATTCCGCTTGGAAGGCCGATTCCCGACGTGAAATAACAACACTCATAATTCATAATTCAGGGCGTAAATTTACCACTCGCGAACATTTTTCGTGCAAGTCTGAATCTTCGCGAAAATATGCTACGCGAACAAATTGCCGTATTATACCAGTAATCGGCGCCAGTGTGGGCCGTAGCAAAACGTGCTCTTCCCCCGGTGTGAACGGGACACCACCTCCTGATTACTATTATCAATCCTTCTTAATACCTCTGCTATTATCGGAGTGACGTGAGTGGAAAAAAACTTGGATCTACTCGCTGACCAAACGGGTTGGAGAAAATCGGAACATGTTTATCTCTTCTACTCTAGTCGCGTTATCTCCTTGTTGAGCGCTCTATATTTTTACGTTTACACTGCCGACTGTCGGTCGATTAGTAGAAAAGTGTTATCAGCTTCGTCACCTTTTTAGCGAAAAAATTGATAGTGTAACATTCTTGACACGAATATAATGCGCAAGTTAATCACACAAGTAGCCACCAGGATAAGCCATCTATTGATGAGAGCATTTTCGTTTATGGAGGCGCACATGTATACGTATTTATTATATTAGTATGCGTGTACTGCAGTCATTTGTCCATGTTTTCAATGAGGTTCACACATCTATTCAACAATACATAATACACGCTGGGCATACGGTGTAATCTATCTATATGGTGTAGAAACAAATAAATAATAATATAAATATAATACCTGATAACCCTTTGAAGAAAAAGCGGTGCTTCGCGCGACAGTTGTAACCAGCTAGCGAATATCGGCCAGTGACGTATTCTCCAAAAAAAACACACGTGAAAATTAGCGCAAAATGGTGTAATCATTTGCATTTTAGATCTATACTACCCAACACCGCGTGTAACATCGGTCGGCAAGCGCAAAAAAAAGATGGCACGCTAAAATGTGTCCGACGCGCTTCTTTTCTGGAAGTTGTACTATATATGAAGGAAAGCAATAAGGTCGGTTGGCGGTAGACAGGACCTATAACTTCAGTAGTCAGCGCACGGACTCGGCAGAGTTCTGCAGGTATAAACAGATTAGGTTGTGGGTGGCCCCTATAGTCTGTGCTATATACGTATTTCTATCTACGTGATGCGCTTTCTATCTATATCGGGTTCACTTATTACGTTATTACATTGAATTTGTTATATTCTCTGGTGTTGTTATTCTTCACGTTCCCTCGCACAGCCAACTAGCCCGACGCTCAATCATTCAACGTAAAAAAATCTACCGGGGAACACATTTTGTCGTGTAACACAGGCTTAGGTCGCAGCTAACACAGTTTGCCACGCAAGCACGCCACCACGTGCTGTTTGTGTTCGTGGCTGCTGATCGCGGGCACTTAGACGTTAGCTATTGATAACATAACACTACATTTAGTCTTTGGGGAATCTACAACCCCCGCCCGTTATGGCCCGTTCCGCCCACCACGCGAGAGCTCCGCTGTGTCGCATTTCGCAGTGAGTTGCAATGCGTCGCGTCGCGTGGCATTCAATCGCAATCCGAGCGCGCACACGTGAGTAATTTTACTCAGTAAAATTATGCATGCGTCAAAAATACTCACGTGTGCGCCGGATTTTCGTTGGTTTTCTGACGCATGCATCAAGAAACTCAATATAAAACATAATTTTTGACTCATGCGTCAAATATATACTCACGTGTGCGCCAGGATTTTCGTTGAGTTTTCTGACGCAATGCCATCAAGAAACTCAATATAAAACATAATTTTTGACTCATGCGTCAAAATACTCAACGTGTGCGCGCTAGCTGCGTAAATTTACTCAACACTGGTACTTACAGCGCACGCGTTTAAATCATTTTGAAGATGACTGCGCCCAGTATTGGCTGTGCACAGTCACGTGATCTACATTGCCACTTATACCTTGAGTAATTTTACTCACGTGTCGGACGCTGAAAATATTTCGCGTGAGTATTTTGACGCATGCATCATTTTACTTGAGTAAAATTGCTCACGTGTGCGCCGGGCCTAAGCGCGGCTTAAATAAAGCCGGCTTAGCCAATTAAATTAGGCCGGCTTAACTTAGGCGTCCAGCCTTTGCGACGTGCTGCTGTTACAAAACGCACACGTGCGCTTATCGATCGCCGCTCACGATCACAATAACTATACGATCATTCAAGTAACCTCGCGCTTGAATCTTTACCTCAAGCTACGTGAAATGTGACGACATCATGCCAGTGTTTCTAATCAGCATGACGGTTAACAGACCCATTACGAGTTTCTCATACGCAGTGTGTAGAAGTCCGGTCTACGAGAAAAAGTTCATGTCAATACTAATGTCAAGACTAATTTCTTTCTGAAAACGAGGCCCTGGCATTGAAGCACGCGCCCTATTTATTTCAGCGGGGTACAGCCGCACCCTTCAGACGATGTTAACGCATAGATTTCGCTGACACTGTTCGGGCTGTCTCCGTCGTTTTTTGGTTCTCCTCTACTGCACGACTATACGTTGGTCACGTTGCCTATGCCATCGTTGCATAATCGTAGCTATGTACGTGCACAGGGAGGGACCTAAGGCGAAAAAAATCGTGTTATATATATATATTTCTATTT
>NW_014577880.1:82462-98943 GCF_000485595.1 Priapulus caudatus | reverse complement strand
CGATCGACGACGTGAATGAACCTGCATCATTGGATCACTCTTCACTCTTCCCGGTACCTGTCTCCGTCCTATCTAGCCTAAATATCTTCCTTGGCGCCCTTTTTGGCCCTGGGGTCTCGCGGCTCTTTAAACCAACAGCGAAAATTCTTCTGTTGTAATATGTTCTCTTGATGTATATTCTAGCAGCTTCAACTCACCATGCGTACTTTGCAATTGGCTACCATGTCTCTATTTCAGACCCGTTCTTTCCCACTCTTTTCGGGCGCATCGGCGTCTCCCTCGGCTCTACGCAACGCAGGGGTACCGCCAGAATAGCATTTTCGTATTACAGTCTTAGGTGACACCCTCGTATACGGTCCGATACGTAGATATTCCGGTACCTCAGTTCGTCTACCCTTGAAGCCTCTGGGCTGCGCCGTCTAAAATGGTCGTAACTATTGTATTTCCTGACCAAGGTCTACTGTAAATGTGTTGAGAGACTAGCCTTACACTAACATTTCTCCTATTTCCTAAGTGTAGGACGCCTATCACAGAATGTAAAACTCACACGTATACTTGCATGTAGACCATGCATGCCAGACTAACATCTTGCGATGCGCACTGAGAGAGCTCGTGATCATTATGCCTACATTGTTCCTGTGTGCGTGATATTTTCGCTTAGAATATTGAAATCGCACTCTATAAACTTATGAATATATATTTTTACAAACGAATTTACCCTCAATTATCGTACTACGACATACAACACGTGGCGGCACCTACATGGGCAGCTGGGAACATCATCCCACAAACAGTGGCGCCCCTGCTCACCTGATAGTCATTAGTCTATAGGATGGCGAGCCACAGCTTTAAATGAAATGCACGGCTATAGCTGGGTTTCTGCGACTTGCCTACAAATAGCAAATATTACTCAATTCTCGATGCCGCCGGCCATACTGGTAGTCAGAATTGCAAACACGTCGTTACTGATATGCGCAATCTAGCACATTTTACATCGATAGATTGTACATAGTACGAATACGATAGTGTTATTATAGTAATCTCATATTAGGCATGGAAGTTGGATCCCGCGTTTGCACAGCGTTTTACCAGCGCGTGTTGGGGTGCTAGAGTTCGATATGCTTTGG
The DNA here is from genome assembly GCF_000485595.1 of Priapulus caudatus. Classification (NCBI taxonomy): domain Eukaryota; kingdom Metazoa; phylum Priapulida; class Priapulimorpha; order Priapulimorphida; family Priapulidae; genus Priapulus; species Priapulus caudatus. The sequence continues at coordinate 97,816 of NW_014577880.1, read as the reverse complement.
TGCGAGACCGGGGTTTTACAGGGTGTTGCAGGCAGGTTTATCAGCGCTGAGTTGGGGTGCTCCGGGCTAGAGTTCAATGAGAGTTACACAGGGTTCGTTGTTTTGTTTGCAGGGGCTTTGCATGCGAGGTTTATAGCGTCGCGAGATTTCACGGCCAACACATAATGTTTCCATTGCGAATTGAGTTTGTTTACATTCGGCGAGTGTTCGAATTTAGCACCGCATTTTACTGCATATACAGCTATCAAACGCATCGTTTTATAAAAGTCTGGTTGTATGCACATTTGCCAACTTCTGAAGTTTACGTTATGTATGGACAAGTACTTTCAGTCCACCTAGACAACGCAGGCCAAAGCACGCTATCTCGATTGAAATATTGCGTGCATTGGAATCGACCCCGTACGGAGATTGGAGCGAGGACCACAACTGTGCCCATCACCGTACTTAGGCCAAACAAAATATAGCGTGTTGGTTACCGCTTTCCGACCGACCTATTTTATTCCAGCGACCCTAACATTTTATTTTGACAATTTTCTTTAAAGTAAAAAAAAAAATTGAATATTTATAAAAAAATATGAATTTGACAGTTGCCTGCTTCAAAAGAAACAACTAGCTTACAACTAGCCAACACTTTTTGGTGGAAAGGCCGAAAATTATGTTAAATTTACCTACTGTAAAATTTTGATGGCACTGGGATTCGTCTGTGTTGAGTGTCGTCAAAGTAAATGGTATTTTGGATAGACATATTAAGCTCTTACGTAGGGGAGATGCTTTATTTAGCTACACCCTGTAATAACACGTATATAGTTTGGTCAAACTGTTAAAAACCAATATGACACGTTAAACTCCTGAGTGGTGCGGCCACGAGGCTGTCTGCTGTTTGCATGACCCTAGTTATACGACGCTGTGCTGGTTGCCAGCTTCAATGACTTAATTGTATGACATGTGTGTTACATCTTGAGACATTTTATTCATTTACTGTAGTTAATTCAATCGTCGACTTTATGACCTAAATCTTCTTAATATCTATGTAAAACAGTATACTCGATCCTTATGTAATAAGCTACAGTGATACTTTACTGTTTTACATCCTTAACGTGAAATGGCGGGGATTGAGATTTACTCCCACACCTAGCGCACGGTGAACAGTGACCGTGCTGCACGACACGTGAATGTAAATAAACCCTGGCCAACACCACTAGTAAACGAAGGGCTTCTACACTATCAGTGCATATTTTATGTGAAGCTCCACCTACTTCTTATCGATTTTTTGCCAACTCGCGTTTTGGGCTTATCCTGGGATTCAGGAAATCTTCTGTGATGTTCTCATAAACCTTATATGGCACGGTTGTCGTGCAGGACGATCACGTCACGCCTAGGGTTAAATTCACATTGCTCCCGGACACCCGTACAATCTCACGCACGTTTCTTGATGCCAACTTAAAGTTGATTGCAGTGGTGCGCTGCGAATCGCATTGTTTTTACATGTATGTTACGGTTTATCGAGGGATTAGTTTCAAATAAATACCCTGCGAAGTTATATGCTCATGTAAACAGATTTCTACAGGTAAACGTTTCTGGCAGTGTTTTCAATTTTCGGCGTGATTAAATAACTGTAGGATCGAGCGGCCTGTTTTATCAAGAAGCTGTAGGCCGGTCATCGAAACTGTCCTGCTTCAAAAGGCACAAACGCACGCGATCCTCGTGTGCGTAATTACTGTTAACTGTTAAGTAATTTATGTTATGAGTAGTATGCCCAGTAGATGGCGCCTACGAGTACATGCCGGGAGTGTGAAACAGCAGGAAGCTTTCCAGTTGTTGTAGTGAAGATGAATGATATAAACTACGATACTGACTACTTATACCTGTGTTGTGCCTCATTTAACAAGACACAACACGTAATACATGGTGGGCACGCGGTGTAAAACGAAGAACTACGCACGCCGATGTGTCTACATGAACATGTCGTACAGAAAGCGCACATTCTACATTGAATGACTGGATCGATTGTTCTGGAACTTTTGCTCTGTTCTGCACTTATGTATTGTAGTGTGCCTGCCATGGTTAACATGTTTAAACTGTGGTGTACTGTCTGCTACGAAGTTGTTGACAAGTTCGCTAATTGTATATATAGCCAAGGGTAAAAGCAAACAGTGGCCAGCAGGGCCAATACGGCGTTAATTTCGCGAAGCTGGTGCTGAGAAGAGACCACCCACAGAGGTTGTAATGGTCAAGCACCAACATTCCGGTGCAACCGCACCCGGTACTGGCATACGACCACACAGCCCGTGTGTTTTGAATTGTACTCCTGCAGAGAACTGGAAAAATATTCAAAAAAAGCTGGGGTAACTATGAATAATCACAAGTCTAGGTCAGCCTTTAAGGTCAAAGAGAATAGCGCAAGTAGGCTCTGTTGTTGCATACATTATGGAGGAAGCCCTCAAGGCATATATAACGGTTTCCGAGTTCAGCACACCTATCACAGAGTAATGTAGATGAAGTCTTTAGCAGCAGTTTGACAAATTTGCAATTGAGAGAAATCAGACGAAACCTACGAGCGCTATTTGTTCAACAACGAGACAAAAAGAGTCTGAAACCTGTTTAATATTTTTCATTGCCAGCATAAGGTCATTAGGAAGAATGACAATTATTGTGACAGCTGCGTTCATCCATCCATTCAGGGACAGAATTCGTGTTAGGTATACACGACTCTGTACGCAGCAGGCTTTCGTTTGAAAGGGAGAGAAAACCTACACTGTGGACATGCGATTGACTGTGTGCAACGGGCCGGCCAGAAACTGCGCCGCCGGCACCGGGCCACACAATGCCAAGACGCTTCGCCCTGAGACGGCAAACAAACGTACTGCCCCGAAACAGAAGGCGACGCCGTCCCCTTAGAATGGCCCACATTCAATCGCAGGAGAAAAGCTGCCAAGTTCTGTGCGGCTCTCACATGTGTTTTGGTAAAGCTCTGCATGCCCCAGTGGGCGGAAGACATGTTAATGTATGTAACAAGAGATGCATTTTGCGAAAATGTCCCACTCCAAGCATGCCACGAGCTAGCGAGGTCACAGCAGTGTGCAGAAGATTGAAACTCGATGTGAATTCTGACGGCCAGAGCTGGCCCTCAAACTTGTCAGATCACCTAAACGCTATAAAGAGATAAAGCTGCGCCTCTACTGTCAATTGGGAAACACAGTTGTTGTTCCAGGTGGGACACTGGCCAGTATCTGCTGAAACATTCTGCCAGCTCCGTTTTGCACCAAGTGTGACCCCAACCTAACTAAAAATGAAGATGTGGAATGGCAACGAGCTACAGCCCTCTCGGAACATGTCGTACAAACTGTACGCTAACCTAAGGGTGGCAGATAGTATTCAGTGGAGTTCACAGTTGCGTGATGAAAGGGATCTAACACCCCTTCTCGGGGCTAAGCAGCTGAGAAGCAATATGGAAACTGATAGTGAGTCAACGGAGCAAGTGGAAAAGAGTATGCAGGTTGTGGCAAATCACTGACAACATTTGTGCTCTGTTTGACGAAACACTTGGCCGTTTCACGGTAGGTCACACCTGAATGTGGACAACACAGTGATACATGTAGGTGACTGCCTCTAGGAGAGCTACCACTTGCAATTCGTCCCCAGACTGAAACAGAACTGGCAGCGTTTGACAGAGCATTGGTGTCATCAACTCCAGTAGATGAACCAAACCCCGTGGTCAGCCAGCTCTCGTGGATTGCTGAAAGAGTCTTGGCAAGCTGCCGGATATGCTTAGACCCTCGGGAGGCTCAACAAGGCCCTTAAAGGGAAACACTGCAAATAAGTTACGAGTTGAGTCAATCCCGTGTGTTCTCGAAGGGCCGATCTAGTCACAGGGATTTACTGGCCACGCTTCAACTAGACACAGAGCGTCCAGTATGCTCCATCGACATTTCCAAACATGTCTATTGGACGATCATAGGTGGCTGGAGACTCCCATTCGGCCACTATCAGTTTCGTCTGAATCTTTCAGGAAAGAGACTCATTGAATTGCACTTGGCCGGCGCTGACGGGAGTAGCATGTATCGCGATGATGTGATAATTCCGCAGCAACAGTCGAAGACATGACCACCGGACTGGATGCAATTCTGCAAACGATGTCCGCGAAAGGGGATCAAACTGAACAGCGATAAATTCAGTCGCGGCGATGGAGACATTAACATTCATGGGTCACCGCATCTCAAAAGATGGCCGCCTTGACAGGTGATTGATGAGAAAGTCAGAGCTGTCATTGGCGATGAAAACCAACCTACAAACATGGAACGGTCTACGTCGATCTTGGGCGTTTACCGTGAACTACATGGGCCAAGTTTGCCCAACCTCACTGAGGTGGTAAGCCTCTACGCAATCTCATGAAGAAGGATGTGCGGATGGACTGTGATCTCCGACACAAGACAACGCATTCCTGCCGGCATACGTTGAAAGAGATGTGTCCAACGCACGCCAGTTCTTGCATTTACGACCCTACGAAAGATCATAGTATTAGAGAATTGATGTAGTGAATATGGAGTGGGGTCAGTGTTAGCTCCAAGATGGTCGCACCTGTAGGTTTTCGCGAGTTCGTTCTTTCTGACAGAACAGAGACAAGATACTGCCGCAAATCGAAAAAGAAATGCTCGCTGTAGCCATTCGGTGTTTGAGAGAAATTCCATTACTACACATACGGTGGGAAAGTGACAATATCACGATCACAAGCCATGGTAGCGATTGTGTCAAAACCGCTTGTCAAAGGCCACCCAGGAGACTACAGTCCCTACTGTGCGGCCAGAAATACGTGTTTGGACCTTGTATATAAACAGTACATCCATAACCTGTGGCTGATGCAACTGTTCTCGCAATCCACTACCGGACAAACCAGCACGACGTTGTAACAGTTAACAACGTATTCCTTTTCTCCATCCAGAGAGGCGGGCGTTTGGAGGAGAGGAGGATTGGGTAGGCACTGTCCGAAAAGGATCAGACGTTTACAGACTCAAGAGCACAATCATGAAGGATGGCCAGATGACAATCAGGTTAACCACCTACAATCATCTCGTTTTTCAATACAGAGACGAACTTTCAGATTGCAGACGGTTATCATACTTCGACGGTGAGAGAGTAGTTATCCAAGTCCATGCGGGCGGCTATCAAACGCAAGGTACAGTGCTGGTACACATGGGCATCAACTCTGTCTACGGAGGGCACGTGAGTAGTTTTCTGGCCAGGGAATGTCGGCTGACATTCGCCAGCATGTTGCAGGCATGCATGGGTGTGCCTACATACCCAGTTGACAGGGCAAGCGACCTTGAAACATTGTTATGCATGGAAGTTACCAGGCCGTCCGTGGGAGAAGGTTGGCTCTGACTGATTGTCCTTGAGGCGTTAGAACATACATTAGTACACGGGTTTGACTACTACAGCAAGTTCGGTTTTGAAATTGACTACCTCTTCTGGACACAGGCTCTGCGGCGGTTATAGACAAGTTAAAACATCATATTCGCCGACATGGCATACCCTGACACGAGTTATCACTGACGGTGGACCTCAGTACAACTCGGCAGAAAGTTTAGGAAACATTCAGCACAAAATGGCGGGTTTACACACTTGAAAATGACAAGCCAGGGAATAGCAAGGCCAATGGAGGTGGCTGAAAGGCAGCGGTAAAAGTCGTGGAAAAAACTCATTGCGAAAAATAGTAAGGCATCATAGGAGAGGACCCCCTATCTCTGGACTACTCAAACCATTAAGAAACACACCAACGGAGAGATCTAAGACTAGCCCGGCACAGAGACTTCTGTGGAGCAGGAGGACTAAAACTATGTTGCCAACTACATTAGACAGTAAGACCAACGAACAGAGATGCCGATGCGTTACTAAAATGGACGACAAGGGCAACGCTGGCAAACCCCAGCGTAAGAATGAGTTCAGAAACATGAATCATTCACCATTGAGGGTCGTGTTGAGCCGGTTCAGGAATTTGCAACCGATTCAGACAGGTTAAAAGAGTGGGAAGCCCGTACGGCGTTACTAAAACAGATCAAAAGCAGAACATATGAGGTGGACGGCCTAGCAACGGATAGAACGTATAACGTTAACAGACAGTTCTTTGGTGTTTCTAGAGCCAATGACGCCTCTTTTGAAAATTGACAAAGGTGACTCATGTGGCGCCTACGGCTTGTAGGTTAAGCCGACAACTCGGTGCAGCTGTGTCCCGACTCTGTCGAATGGGCGGCTGATGGTTACGACACAGGGTAGCCTGCGTCTGAGGAGTCAGGGGGCAACATTGGTTGACATGCCTGACCAGACTGATGTGAGGCGCCATGTCAGTGAGCCAATCCGGCAAAACCCCCAGAAGAAAGGGGGAAGATGATGTGCTACGAACTAGGTCGGGAGACCAGTGAAACAGGATCAATCTTCGATGTTTTAACTTAATTGTATTTTGCCATAGCATATCAGTGTGGCTAGTTTAAATTCATTAATTCTTGTTCAACGTTAAAGATTTGGGTGTGATTTTAGTGGTAAAGGTGACAAGAAGCCAGTTTATTAGTGTCGGTTTGTGTTGTAATTCCATATTGACAGTTAGTTGTTCGGGATGGAGAACATGTGTGGAAGTTGACAAGACATGTCGGTTTTATTAGTTTGGCTCTTTATTGTTTAAGATCATTAATTGTGAGGGGGAGACTCGCTCTCGCGTAATTTACTCGTTAACTGTTAAGTAATATGTTATGAGTTATTATTTGCCAGTAGATTGGCGCTTAACGAGTACATCCGGGAGCCTGTGAACCAGAGGAAGCTTCCATAGTTTGTAGTGAAGATGAGATTAATAAACCTACGATACTGAATTATACCTGTGTTGATGCCTCATTTAACAAGACACAACACGTAACCACTTCGGACATGGTTTCCGTAAATACAATTTTTCAAGTAAAATAAAAATGTTTTCACCGACCGGACCTTCCCTTATTTTTCTTTCGGGAATGAAACGGTAACCACACATTATATTTTGTTTTAGGCCTTATTTGGATCTCTGTGATGACTACCTATAACGTGTTCTAGCCGAGACCATGTATACTCTCAAGGACTTTTCAGAACCACAAAAGCCCTGGATTGCTTACGATCGATTGTCTGCGGTGGGTTGAGTAGCTGTAATCAGTCTACATCTATCATTGTGAACGTCTTAGAGCTCCCATCTTACGTTTATCTGACGGCACGTGTTTACTGCCACGTCCCAGTCTCTGATTTACCATCTCTCTATCTGTTGGCATTGAGGGTCACGACTGAGAGAATATGGGACAGGCCATCAGTCCAGCACACTGTAATTGTAAAGCCGGGCTTGGTGAATTCTGTTCACGTTGCCTCGGTGCTATTTTATGTACAGTATGCTGCACATGCAAGAGAAATCACCACCCCCACTCAAACAGCTGCCTACTACATGGATGCCGGCAATATATGTATATAAGTGTAAATGTGTAGCGGCGTGTGCCGTGCACCTGTGTTTTGCAGAGAAGCATTTGACCGGGATTTACAGGTAATTATCGGCAATACTAGGCGAAAGAGAGTAGAGAAACATTAAGACATTGATAGTAAATACATTTCGTGTTTATTCAGCATTGCTTTTTTATTGAAAATGCTCCAAGCGTCTGTGGTCCGCCTGGTCTCTCGTCACTTTACCTTGTGTTGTGATCACGCTAGGCAGCCTAATAATGCTGTGTGGCTCTCTCTGATACCGATTGCTGCAGTTGACAACACCGCAGGAGAGCGGCGTTGTGATGGATTTGCTTAATAGGGGAATAAAATGAGCAGAGGTGCGTTGCTCAATGCACTTGTACCATGCCTGAACTGGTTTCTGAAACCGTTATGGCCGGCGGCATTGCATTGTGGGTAATTTGAAAATTCGCGGAACCCTCTATAGGGGTTAACAGCTATAACAGCCGAGTGGCGCCACCTATGAGTGACCTACCTGAAAGTGGTAACCCTCGTTGCTGTGAGTAAACGTAGATGCACCGTCCTGGCATACACTAGGGGGCGCCGCGTTGTCCAGTGCGCACGTCGCCTAGCTCCGAGGGATGCACCTGAGCGCCGGAATCCACTAGGGGGCGCTGCAGCGCATACGACGCCTCGCTCCGAGTGATGCACCTTAACTCCGGCGTCCACTAGGGGGCGCCGCGCGGTGCGGCACGCACGTCGCCTCGCTCCGAGTGATGCACCTTAACTCCTGCCATCTCCAACAAGGCCATGTCTGGGTTGTCCTCGTCCCAGTGTCCCGGCAACTTCACCTGTTCGAACAAAACACGTGCGCTGTAGATACTGCCAGCTAGGGGGCGCTGTAGAATGCCAACTAGGGGGCGCTGTAGAGTACCACCTAGGGGGCGCCGGGGTAGGGAACAGGCCCCGCGCACATTTGCCGCATTCCACCGAACAGCATCAATCGATATCGATCGAAGTACATAATAGATATGCGTAGTTACCCTAGCTATCAAGTGGGGAATGCCCAGCGCCCATGAAGGAGTTCAAAGAGATAGGTCTAGGTATAGCTAAGTGTAACTATGTATAGAGAGGTGTAGCTAGGTGTACGTAGGTGTAGCTAATGGTGAGGTAAGCCAACACGGTGGTAACAGTCAAACTTGTTAAAGGGAGAAGAATATTGCATCATGCCACCTTTCTCTCCTTCTGGGCTTGCTGTGCTTCCCACTGTCTGTGCGTCGTCTGTGCAGATTTATCTGCCTCCGTGCCACATCCCCACACCTGCAAATCATGGGAGCATCAGGTGCAAAAGCAGTATGACTGGACAGCATCAATTGAGTGTCTTACCACAATGAGAATTCTTGAAAACAGTACAATTGCACTGGTAAATCAGCATCACTTGTAAGGGAAAGTGTCCTTTGTGGACCATTCTGGTCAGCATTCTAACTGAGAAAAGTTCCCTATCACACATTTGACTACACTATCTTATAGTATATATAGTATGTACGACTGTATATAAATGTACATGTATATGTGTATGTGTACGTGTATTTGTATGTGTATAATATGTACCTGTACATGTATATGTAGGTATGGCTCGTAAGGTGTGTAAGTGGAGCACAATCAAATTCACAGAGAATTACAGGCACAGAGAAAACAAGAGCAAAGAGTGTTGAAGGAATTTCAAAGCACTCAGAAAATCTAGCAGCCAGTAGGTTCAGTGATAAATAATTTATAAGTCTAGCAGCAATTAGTCAAAGCTTACACTCTAAAAGAATGTTAACCCATCCATCACAGAGTAGTTCCTTCAATATTCACTGAAATCTCTTTCTACACTGCCCAAGCTAAATCTAATAAAGTAAACTACACTTCACATGGTGACTGCGATTGGATGACGACAAGATGGAGCGACTGATCAAAACACAAAATAAACAAACCTCGATGCGATAGAGAGTTCTAGCGACATGTGCGTGAGTAGCGGTGGCCATGCCCTTATCTATAGAGAGGATCGGAAGCTTTGGATTGCTCCCTATCTGAATCCCTAGCGGAAGCCCTCTCGTCTTCTGATTCAGGTACAGTGTCGAAGCGCCACCTGTGTTAGAAGTAAACCGAGTTCGCTTGGTTGGCAACACGAGCTGTATTGACATCAACCGAACGGCGAGGCAAGGAAGGCGTTTTGCAACGGGGTGGCTATAATTAAGGGTGTGGCGATGTGACTATTGTTCAACTCACCTTCGAAGTGTCTGAGCTTGGGTGAGATCTGTGTGACTATCGTATTGATGCTGCCCCACCGCTGCACACTCTCCCTGCAACCAAACACTGCCAGAATTAGAACTAGCTGCCCATTCAACTACTGTATACACCATATTTTTCGCGTACAGATATTTTCGCGAATTCAGAGTTGATGGGCAATTTCGCAAGTGGTTAATTTCGCGGTCAGTGAATTATGAATTATTCGGTATGAATTATTTGCGTGTTGTTATTTTCGCAGCAGGGGACGCATTCGCAAAAATTAAACCACCGCGAAATATACAGCGTATACAGTATTCAATCTGCGACTTGTACTTTTACATGGTATGTAGCTAGAAATTTACCTCCATTCCTCATCCGTTGCAACACAGAAGCTAAAGTCGTCTGACAGAGACACAAGCATCACAGTGGGGCTTTGATACTTGAAACAGTTATGTTCAAACCTGGAAAATGGTCAAATACATCTCTGAAAACCATATTCTCGATCTTTCCCTCGCCTCTTCCCTGTTCTTTATTTCTCAGTCTATCTGGCTGTCTATCCGTCTCTCTCTCTGTTCTTCTTTCTAACATGATGAATTAAATATGATGAAAACTTCATTGATATTGTTGTTCTTGGCTATATTAGTCTTAATTACCATTTCCACCTTTAGCACTAAACCTCTATATTATAATTATTAATAAATTATTATTAATATCATAATATACCCAGTTACATGCAAGCACTAACGAATATGTTCCAAGTAAAGCATGAGATGACACCAGTTCCACATAACAGACCCCACAAAACTTAAACATCCCTCACCTCCAGGGGCAGATTCAGAGGGTTTGCGTGACCAGTTTCCATATGTTCTTCTGCAGCTAGGGGGGTCCGGGGGCATGCCCCACCGGGAATTTTTTTTTAATTAGGCTGTATTTGGTGCATTCTGGTGAATTTTGAGGCCTGTGGCCGGTTTCTGGAAACCTGTGCAAATCGGCTTAAATCCGCGCCTGACCTCTATGAAAACCCCCTGTGGAAGCCATCACCAAATTAGAATAGATCCTGGCTGTCATACAGTTAATGTGATGGTGACCCACCTGTTCAAGCTCAGTCCTTGATCACTGCTGTCGTATAGAAGAGTCCACTCTGGAAGACTCGGTAGCGCCACCTAGAGCGTTCGCAGACATTATTCACTGATGAACGCTCAGCATTTCAGTTAAAAGTTCACAACTGCTTTTACGATTGATGTCCGTTAGAGTTTCATGGCACCACTTCAATTGTACAAGCCATCTTGAACTTTAAAATTGAGTGATCTTGAAAGTTAAATCAACACTTTGAGTGCCATCCAAGCTGTTATTTTACATGATGCATGTCATTTCTCGCGACTTCATAATTCACATCCAACTTTCTTACAGCAAGCTAAACGACAAGGCACAGAGCACAGATGGATGAAATGCTCACATGATGTAGCGTGGCGCCACCTGGCACCTGCCCATTACAAAAGCAGGATGGGAGGAATGTGGAACACAGCCACAGCATAGCTGCATTTATCAGATGACTCGATCGGCTCTCCAACTGAATTTCTGCCTGAAATAGACCACAGATGACAAGAACTTGGTTTTGTGCCTCGCTTTGTTAATGATGGAAATTTCCGAAAAGACGTTTTTTTCACCTTGGATGTAGAAATTTTCTCACCGGAATACGGTCCTCATCCTAAGGCCATCACAAATTCTTATCTATTTTCTCCTTTTCAATTATTTTTATCTATTTCCTATTTTCATTACATTTCTAATCAAGCGAAAGCGTTAGTTAATGTAAAACGTTATTCGAATTTGTATTTTAAGTAAACATTTTTTTAATTCGGAAGGACACAAACAGCATTGCTATTATCAGGAGTAAATAACCATTTTGTGATTATTTACACAAAGTGAAATAACCACTTCGTGATTATTTACTCCTGCTATTATTACCAGCACTTTTAAAGTGGCGACGTGGAGCCGGCGACAAGAAACCTACACTCACCAGTCCGTTCCACGTCGCATCCATGAGTCTACGCAGCAACCACGCGTGCACACCATCAAACAACCGCAGGCAACATTCGCTGGCCCAGCCATCGAATTCCGATATGCCAATGCCAGAAGACGTCCCCATCTGCACAGGCAAACACAAGCAAGACCTCGCGTCAGTACTTCCCACTGTCTGTCATGCACGCGTGAATTTAGGTGCTCCAAAGACAACGATTACCTAATCGTGACAACTATTCTAACAAATTGCAGTGCATGAGAGATAATGTGAAATTTAACAGTTTTAAATTATCCTCAAATTACCTTTATATGTCTGTCACATTTTTAAACACTGCAGAGGATACTGACAAATGACAAAGTGAGAGAATTTTGTGCTACTCTCAGGGCTAATTCTCTCCATGCAATTATAGTTAGATAAACTGGTTGAAAATCCACACATGGTTTTTTACAGTCGGTGTTTTCACTGTACCAGGGTGCGAAATTAGCACGATTCCGGAGTCAAATGCTCCCCGATTTACTGCTGGACTCCCTGATTTGACATATGCAGGAGTCTGTGCGACTCCCTGAAAATTCTGCTATACTAACTATAGTTCGTTCCAGCGCACGGCCTTGCGGAATTGCCGTATTTTTTCAGCAAATGTCCAAAGAAAATTTGGCGGACGTGCAACTGCAGGAATCCTCAAAATAAGCACATGCGTTATTGTTAATATATTTAGTTGTGAACTTCAGACTGCGGACTCCCTCATTTTGCTGTGGACTCCCTCTTTTTGAGGGCAGGGAGTCCGTTGGACTCCCTTGTTCAAAAGTTAATTTCTACCCCTGCTGTACGGTATACCTACGGCAGACTTCACGAGTGAAGCAATCACATTCTGCTCTTCCTCCGTAACCCGATCCACTTTAAAGATTGTGATTACAAAGCAAGCCTCCAACATGGCCGAGAGCTCTGCCAACAAAGACGATAAAAATCAATACCTTGCCACATAGTTCCAGAACTACTGGTGTTATTCTCCCGTAATTTTTTACCAGTAGCTCACGGAAACTAATGGAACCTACTGGAATATAAAACCACCACACAACTTCTAACATTACTGACATTATATGAGAAATAACTGAGATTTTTGATGTAATTTTCGGTTACCACATATCCAACACCTATAGCTGATATTACATACAAACACAATCGTACAACTAGTACAACATGGGATGTTGTAGGGTGGCATACTATATGATAATATTTATTACCAATCTACATACAATATTTTACCCGTCTTGAGAAGAAACATAATTTTGAGAACTTTAGCATACTCCATTTCATGACATTGGTTAGAGTGAGATTTTCTCATTGGTTAGGCGATTTCCCCAAAACCATTGGTTTTATTGCACACTACGATCTCTTCAATCCTGAGTAGATCCTGGTCTCATCTGTACTGGGAGTAGAATCAACAACTCCCAACTAATTCATGCCGACACAAACCAACATCACACGCCGAGATTCACCCGCTCTGCCTTTAAACTTACAGCTATAGCTACACCTAAAATAACTGGCAGCAGGTCAATAACAAGCGGACAGTATATACCCACAATGCCGAGTGTCTCCTTGCCATCGGCGAACAGTGTGAAGTAATAGTTGTGGAAGGTCATCAGCTCTCTCGCACGATTCGCTGCCACCTCGTATGTGTTTCGCGACATCACGTCTGACGACAGCGCCCCCTGTGATCGCTGAAAGCTGTCAAACAGCAACCTACCGAAGTCGGCGTGCGAAGGATGGCTGAAGAACTCCTGGAAAATGCAAGCGCGCAAACTTGTGATTCACTACCAATTAAAATCGCAAAGCAAAACAAGTTTTATGCCTATGAAAAAACATATTGCAAGAATTACATTTGTTTAAGAGATACTAGATGAGACAGTCACTTGACGAGAGAAATAAACTAGCTAGAATTACAATTCGCCAGCTCACGTGACAATTCCGTAGCAATTCGGAAGACGAAATGCTGCCTAGTATTTTATTGGCTCTATTTTTGTCACCCAAATTGCTCGCCAATAATATTGCAACCCCTTTCACAGTGAAGCGCTACACTAGTAGAGATAGTCTGATATGCTAGCATGAATCTAAATATAGATACTTGAATCTATAAGAAAATGTTAAATCTGTATACTCGTTACATGTTCAGAAGTGCATTGGATCATGTAACATTATGTCAAGAGCCCATTAACCCCAGAGCGTACAACGCTGAAATAGGAAAACCATGGTGTCGTTTCAGCAAAATTAATAAAGTATACCTACCTTATTCTGATACTTCTTTACCGGAATATTATGCAGGTGTCATAGCTAGCCAATATAAGATCAACCGCTTGTCTTTACGATTTTCCTATGCCGAGATATAAAGCGATAAAAATCGAGTACTTCTAGGTAATCCTAGCGCCATATCACCCAGTAACACGCCTCTCGCGCGTTTAGTGACTGCATAGATATATACAACACATGGTAATACAACACATGGTTAGCACGTTGTATATATCTATGCAGTCACTAAACGCGTGAGAGGCGTGTTACTGGGTCATATGGCGCTAGGATTACCTAGAAGTACTCGATTTTTATCGCTTTATATCTCAGCATAGGAACATCGTAGAGACAAGAGGTTGATCTTATATTGGCTAGCTACGACTCCTGCATAATATTCCGGTAGAGAAGTATCAAAATAAGGTAGGTAAACTTTATTAATTTTGCCGAAACGACACCATGGTTTTCCTATTTCAGCGTTGTACGCTCTGGGGTTAATGGGCTCTTGATTATTTTAAGGTGTCCCACAAAGACACTGCAAAGTATATAGTTTCTCACCTGAAACACATTCCGTGACACATGCCCAGTCGCTGTATTTCCATCACTGGTAGATCTTGCTTCCAGTGCCTGAAGAAAAGTATATATAGACATAACAGTAGACCACCTGTGCATATACACTCCTTTCCTTTAACCTGGGATTCTGGTTTAAATAATACACCAATACAAAAAACGACTGTCATGCAACAATGTGAACAATGCATCATAAACAAATGAATAAATGCAAAACTGGACAGAGTTTAAAAGGATCAAGTAAAATTGAACAAAACCACCTTCTGTCCCACAGGCACTTGGGACAGAGGTAGTAAAAACTGAGAATAATATGCAAATATTAATATGCAAAAAAACGCGGCATATTCACAAAAACTACCTGTTTAACTGCACGTTGCAGTCAGCATTGTTTATTCTATTGTCTACTACTACTAGCTGAAACTTGCTGTATGCACTGTAGCTAATGCAATGCATTGATTCAATGGTAACTTACCTTGGTCAGATATAGTTGTACAAGACAGCAAATTGCAACCAGTATTAATGGCTATAGCATCTCAAATCAGGAATAAACAGAGAATAAACACATATGGAGTTATCTACTCCTGATAATGTGAATAATTCAACTATCCCCCTCCTACTCCTCCTCCATCGCCTACTCCAACACCGTCTCCCCTCCTCCTCCTCCTCCTCCTCCTCTCCTCCTCCTCCTCCTCCTCCATGACCTTCTTTATTCGATCTCTATCACCTTCTCCACTTCCTCCTCCTCCCCCTCCTTCCCCCTACCTCCATCTTAC